>NC_026159.1:8869694-9053726 GCF_000512975.1 Sesamum indicum | reverse complement strand
TTAACCTAATTTGAACTGTATTCTGTCATCGGGCTTAAAAAATGATATCCTATGTCTCAAACCCCCACTCCCGCACCTGAATTTTTATTTATAATTTTAAAAATTAAAATTATAATAAATGAGTATTTGGTCAAAATTAGTTTAATTATTGTAAAAGATAGCTAATTTTTTTTTGTCAGCCCCTAATATGTATTTTTTCTGCAAGTGGATCAAAACAAATAAATAAGTTGACTAAAAGACCCTCGCACATTTTTAATGTTATATTATTATATTAACATAAATCCTAGGAATTTAATTATGAGTACATAGTTTTCATAATTGGCAGGCAAGTAACTAATTTATGGAGAAATTACACTTGCAGTCCCTGATGTTAAGCCTAATTTGAAAGGCACTCTATTCTCTTTATAAAATTATAAAATAATCTCTGAGGGTTGTTAGTGTAATATACCTCTATTCTTCATAAAATTACAATATATCCCGTAAAAGGGTGTTACTATTATATTTTTTTTATGGGGTATTTGTGAAAAAATTTCATCAAAAAGTTTATTTATAATTTTAAAAAATATACTTATTAAAATATATGAAATATTAATATAATCGAACATAATTTTTCAAAACGTATCAACATAATTTATCCTTAATTTATTAAGTACAACCATACATGCTCTGCTGCCCTGATATAGTATTATATGAATCTGACAGGGGTAGTTTTGTCTTTTTACTTCTTGGAATTGTTTCAATTCCTGTTCATATACATAATCGTCTTGTCTTATATTAATGTTGTTTTGTATGGGTATAATCAAACTTCATCGTACTTGGTGTCTTATCCTCACACTGATTCCATTTCATGTTGTTGGATCTTCTCTTTTTTTTCTTTAGTAGCTGTTGTGGCACATGGTTCCGCATAAATATAATAGATAATCATTTTATGCTTTAAAATATATTATATATGAAAATAAAATATATAAATCGACATATCGCATTTAGAAAATTAAATAAGTAAATAAGAAGAATTAACTTAGAAATATCATCGACATAAAAAATTTGGTATCGCAGTGTCACAAATCGTTGTTTATGAGTCAAAAAAGATATTTCCTTTTTATATTACAGTAGATAGATAGTATAAATAAATAGATTATAATAAGAATTTAAATTGGGGTGGTCGAAAATTACATAAGGGATATTTTTTGTAATTTAAAAAATTGGTGTCGCGGTATAAGTAACCGCTTTTTGTGAATGAAAATCGGGTTTTATTTTTATTTATTATAGATATAGATAAATGGATAATAAAAAAATTCCATCCACGTAGCATGTCTCTAAACTGTCACACGTATTCTAATTAAGATTGAGGTTCGTGAACAAGTTTACGTCTCGTTGGGTATATGAATATTTATTTCATTTTATGTGGATTTTTTGTAATTTTATTTTATTGTTCTTTGTTGTGTTGGTGTATTGATCAAAATGATGTATTGCTCCATTTATTGAAGGGTAAATTACAAGAAATTCTTTTGAGGTTCGGGCATAGTCGCGAATATTCCCTTATTATTTAAAAAATTATAAATACTCTGATGTTTTAATGAAATTATGTTATCCTTGGATTGAAGTTTGAAATTATCGACTTTACCCTTATTGTATTTTTTTATAAAGAAAATCAGATTAGGTGGATGAAAATTTTGAAAAATTATTAAAGAAAATCACCCACTTAGTCCATAAAAAAGTTTTAAAAAATCTTAAAAAATAAATAAAATTATAATTCATAATCCACGATAACATTTTGATCAGTTCACCACAAAATAAAAATAAAAACTTCACGGAAACCAACGCATTGGACTAATTATTAGATGGGCGTTAAAATTAGGGAGGTATTGATAATTTTTCAAACAACGAATGAATATTTATAATTATGTCAAATTTAAAAAATATTCGTTAATAATTTATCGTTTATTGAAATATCGATGTACACATATAATTAAAAAAATAAAATGAAACAATGTGTGACGCATATCTTTATTGTAGTGGAATGTTTGGATTGAGGCATATCTAGAAGTTGAAAAGGAATCAGACAGGCCATATACTTTGTCATAGATACTCAAAGTTTAGCATTTGTCAATTTTATAGATGGTCCACACTCCACACTATTTTGTCTAGTGTATGGTCATAAATACATCATCCTGTAGATCAAAAACACAAATAGATAATGCTATAGTCCATTTAGACCATTTTTACTTGGGCTTATTAGGCTTTATATTTCACTTTATCACTCATTATTTTTTATTTATTTTGTTTTGGATCGATATGGAATTATTAGTCAAGGTCCGTTACTCTCTTTCATTACGGCTCGATCGCAATCAGGCCCTTGAGGCTGATGTTATTAGTGTCATCTGAACCCACCACGTGCTGATTAAAATTTGACTTCTGATTTTGTTCTCAACTTTACGTGTGTTCTCTTATTTATGACCCTTACTTTGAATTAAATTACTCCAAAAAATGCAAGTAAAAATTTTTTGCTTTCATTTTCTGCCTCACTTTTTGGTTGTTGCCGCCATCCCCTCCATGGCCTTTTGAGTCGGCCGCTCCTGTTATCACCACCTCTCCAGGATATGCTTTCCACCCGCGGCTCCTTTCTCTCCACCTCCATCTCGCCAAGCCACCCTCCTCTCCCCTTCATCCCTCGCTTCCCCAATCCCCCCATCGCCCTCACTCCGCCTCCCCGCCACTTTCCGTCCCCAATCCAAGGCTCCACCATCCTCACCTCGCCTTCCCCCATTCTCTCTCTCTATATAATTTTTATATAAAAATATATTATTTAATTTCAAATTATGTTTATAAATTTATTACATTCTTAACAAAAAGAAAAATAACCAATTACGAATAGCGCCAGAAGAAAAGGTCAAGGGTATTTTGGAAAAATTTAAATTAGTCGACAATTCAATTTCAAATTATAGTAAAAAATAAATAATATATTATTTATACCCACTACTTTATTAATACTAATAAACATAAAATAAAGTCATTTAATATAATAATTTAACATACTCCTAATAATTATTCCAAAATTATTTGTACCATTTAAATCAAATCATCCTAAGAAGGGCTACATTTGAAAATTGGGCTAGATAAACTGGGATATCTAACCCAAACTCTAATGTATTTGAACATATTCGTCGGCCAGCCACAAAATCATGAGCCGAATTCTAATGTTGAATAAGGTGGGATAACTTACTCCATCAGGGACGGGATATCCCACTAATTTGAAGCACAAAGTCATTTTTGTCCTATGATTGCAGCCAAATTACTTTTTTTTGCCCCTAAAAGATTATTAAAATTTTAAATAAAGGGTACTTCGAAATTTTGTCTCTTATCAATCATATAATCCCATATAAATTATTTTTCTATTTGTGAAAAAAAGTTGAAAAGTTGTATCAGAATAAAAAGTGTGTAGTGTTTGTAGAAAATGTGAAAAATAGATAAAACATAAATCGGGTAGTGTTTGTGGAAAAAAGTACTTTTCGTTTAATTTTTTATTTGTGGTAATTTCAGAAGTACAAGTTCGCACGTCAAATACCTTAAAAGTGCTTTTCTTAAGTCAAAAAATTGAAAAACGCTTTTTGAATCTCTCCCGAATACTCCCTAAACAAATTATTAATATTTTAATTTTGGGTTGTCATATATCACCCCCATATTCCATACAACAGAGAAATGAGTCCTTAGAAGTCGTTTATTTTTCTGTGTAGGATAATTGGTTAATAGAGCTCAGTTAAATAAAATGTGAGTTAGGATAATTTAATAAATTCAGTGAAATTTCTATCAGAATGGATAATATGATGAATTAAAATTCCTATAAAGATAAAAACTGAATTGCCCAAATTGCCCTTAACGGCTACATTTTTAAATTTTTGTTCCCACACTCTAGTTGCAAGTACATTGCAGTTAAAATACTCTAGTTCAAACCATTAGCTTTGCTCACAAACGTATGTCCAACAAGAAACAAAAAAAGTAGTTGTCATTTGTACCACTGCATGACATCAAAAAGCCACAACTTAAGGCGTATTTGGTCATTTCCTCTTTGATTTTAGGGACAAAACGGACCTTTCACTGATTGGAAGGAAAAGTGGGCTGTGCTGGATTGGGTCATATGACTTTAAGGGCCTATTTACGACGTGGAAATTGGGCTGACATCAGTCCAGCCCAATGTTTACTTTACCAACAGCTGGCCGACATGAACTACCACAAAGCCCATGCTAGGGATTTGCAATGGCCTTTTACCAAAAAGTCCTCATTCCAGACATTTTTTAACTAGGATTTAGAAATTTCACGTTGATTCGAACTTTTAATTCGAATTTTTCTATTATTAACAATTCTCAAATTTGTGAAATTTATACTTTGCTATGTATGGTAATTTTTTTGTCAATTTTTCTTCCAGACACATTGTCTTTAATATGACATGTGCATTACATGTTATATTTTTAAAGAGAAAGTAAACGGATCGGCTCGAAAATGCGCGAGCGAAAGCACCGTATTAAAAATTAAAATAGCCAAGAAAAATACACATAATAAAATTATTTCTACGACCAACTGCCGATGCATGTTCGGCCCATTGTTCACCCTAGACTTATATGTAGAAGCCCTTTAAAGATAATCCACACCATACCATAACAAGATAGTTTTAATCTCTTTGCTAGAAGTAAGTAAAACTGATTGGAAGATGATGAAAGAGAACTAAACTATCAATTAGGTTCGTTTACTTTGGTTGATTAACCTGTATAAGAAAAATAGTATAGGATAGCGCAATGTTTACTTTGCATGATTGGAGTCCGGTATTAATCACTGTAGAAGTTCAGTAACTCATCCCACCAGTCATGGTGAGATAAGTTATCTCGATTTTAGTAGGCCTTGTGCAATATCATTTTTGTCCTAAAAAATTCACTTCAATTTACTATCATACCCCTTTCTTTTGACTTTATGTCCCATTTCAAAGCATCATTTAGCCATTCCTTCTCTCAACACTTGAAAACCAGCTCCTAAGACGTCATTTTTCTACTCATGGAAACAGCTAGACTTCGAGCAAAGATGGTGAGCCTTTTTGTTTTGTTTAAGATGCAATGACAGAGCTTCCAAATCTGGAAAATAGTGTAAGGTTTAAACCATTATTTTTTGTGAATAGAGAGTTTTTCACCTTGTTTGTGCTTGTTTCCTTGTCTATTTCACCCAATAGTGTAAATGAAAAGTCAGTCATTAGATTTTAAGGCGCCAAGAGAGATGGAGGGCATCAACGCAATTGCTGTAAAAAATTGGACAATATGTCAATTTAACCATCTTATTGGGACTGGGTACTGACCTAAATTATTTAACCCACCTCATGAGGTGGGTTGGATAATGCAAGTAACACACTAAATAAACCAGGGCTGTTGCACAAGCCTTGGCCTTTATATTTCAAGTAAACAAGTGATTAAGTTGTATTAATAGTCTTATGCAACATTGTCAACCAAAGTAAATGGCACCTTTAGATAGTAGAACAAAAAAGTATAGGGGTAAGTGAGAAGGGATTTTTGTGTTATTAATGCCAAATTATTTTGTCAAGGGTGTTTTTGTTAAGTTTTATACTTTAGGGATATAAATGAGACAAAATGCATAGTTCAAGGGTACAAAGTGTATAGACCCTTTATTTTATCCGATCCAAATGGGAGCCCTCGTGATTGGACCCGGGCCAATAAATTTTGAGATAAATACAGTGTAAGATGAATTAGTTTCTCGATCCACCTTTATCAGGCCGTGTAAACAGCCTTTCAAGTATTTGACCTTATTTGCAGACAAGCATTCACCTCTCTTCTTGGTTATGCAAATAGACATTAATATGTATTTTATTTTATTTTTTATGTAAAAATTTTGTAACTCTAAAACTAACATCAACAATTAAATAAAAATATAATAAAGTTTATTTAAACTTAAAATTTCTTAAGAATCAGAAAAGAATATGAAAGAAACTATTATGATAAGATATTAATGCCAATATTTGTGATTCAAATATTGGAGCTTAAAAATTCAATTTGTTTCAAAATTTGATTCAAAAAACGACTATTAAAACAAAAGTTGATATCAAGGAAAATGAAACCTAGTAGAGACTACGTTAGTTGTTGGATAATTATTAAAATTAGAGAGTACTACTAATTTTTAAAAAAATGATGAAGTATTGATAATTATGTCAAATCCAAAAAGAACTTGTTGTAATTTACCCTTTTATAAATAACCATATTATTGTCAGTTCTATCACATTGTTAATAAATAGGTGGAAAAAAAGAGTGCAATGCGTGTACCCATTAGCCTTTTCATTTATAAGCTAAATTTAGTTTTGTTTTTGTGTAAATTTAGTCTCGAACATCTCATATTTGATTTTTTTTTTTTATAAATTTAGTCCTGTATTACAATTTTGATTATAACGACTCATAGTTACAGGATCAAAATGATATTTATTGCAGTATGAAGGAACCAAAATTGTCAATACTCTCCTTAAATAAAAAATAATTATATAACACCTAAATATTAATGTGAAAATTATTACTTTACCCTTACTGAAATTTTTTAAAAAATTAAAAAAAATATTTGAAAAATATAAAAAAGTTAAGTGTGGGTAAAATAAATAATTTATAAGGAATATTACTTCATACTCATATATTAATTTTTAAAAAAATATATTAAATTATAATTCATAATTCAAAAAGAGATCTTGATCAGTTCACAACAAAAATTGAATGAAAATATACTAGAGACTAACGAAACGAACTCGTTGTTAGACGAACGTTAATCAAAGATATTTATAGATTTTCAAATAATAAGTAGATATTTATAATTATATCAAAATCTCAAGAGAGATAGCTTGTTAAATTTCAATATTCAAATATGGGAAAATTATCCGGATATTTAAAATTTTTAGTGAAAAAAATTAAGAAGCGAATCCAAGTAAATCCGACCCGATATATGACCCAGTAATGGTATTCGGATCACTAAGTTACACTTGTACGTTGGGAAGACTGTCCTTTAAAGTGGAAATGGGTTCAGATTTTGTCAGATCAAATAAGAAAAATCAAACCCACGTGAATTTATTTTATTATTATTATTTTATTAAAATATAAGAATTAATGCTCCATTAATCCTTACAACGTGCTTTGTAGGACTATTTGATTCTATAATAAATTCTCCTCAACTTTGACATAATTTAAAAATTCTGTTATTTGAGAAATTATCAATATTTTTGAATTTTAATAGTCATCTAATAATTAGTTTAATCCGTTAAACTATGTTATATTTCTATGAATTTCTTGTAATGGACTGATCAACATGCTCTTGTGGACTATCTATTATAATTTTTTTTTTATTTATTTTTAAAATTTTTCTGAATTTTTTCTATGGACTAAATGGACAAATTTTTAAGGTTTTCCATCAGCCCCATTCGATTTTTTTATTTCTTGAAAATAAGAAAAAAAAAAACACAATAAGGGCAAAATTCGTAATTTCAGGCCTCAGTCCAAAGATTATTTAATTTCGTCAAACATGAGGAGTATGAGTAATTTTTCAAATAACGAAATGGATATTCATAATTATATCAAATTTTAGGAAAATTGTCGTAATTTACCATTGATTCTAACAAATAGTAGGAATTAGGAGACATAAGGGTTTGAGGTGAGTAAATTACAACAAACTCTTCTGAAATTTGCTATAATTATAAATACTCTCTCGTTATTTAAAGTATTATAATTACCCTTTTGAAATTATCAATACCGTAATATATACCCCTTTATGACAACTTATTGTAAGGGGTAATTGTTATGACATTTGCTATTTAACAACCAGAATATGTTGTAATTATTACAAATCTTAAGAGACATCTTGTAATTTACAATTAAATTTATTGGATAGAGAAAGATACATGATCGAGTTATTTAAAAAATAATAAAAAAAGAAAAACAATTATTTGTCGATCTACTTGTCAACTTATCGATATTATCAATTGAATTATTTTATCTTATTAATTTGAATTAATTGTAATGTTATACTATTTTATGATATTAAAAAGTTGATATTATTTTTTTATAATATTTTAAAAAAATAAAGTCACATCATACATACAAATTATAATTTATAATAAATATAAAGTTACAAAAAGAAATATGCTTTTAAATATTTTTTTGTTGTCCTTACTTTTCTTCACACGTTTAAATTATAAAAAACTAAGAGAAAACATTCGAGTATCCGCTTTCAAGTACCCAAGTTTATCGGATTGTGTCCGCTAAAAATATATACTTATGATAAAATTATATACAAGACCTAAAAAGGACCTATTTATAAAAGTTGGTATAATTGAATAAATATGCTCAATAACAAAAAAAAAGAAAAAAGAAAAGGCCTTTGAAAGGTCATAATTTTTTTTATCAAAATGGACGTATCATTCACTCAAAGGACATACTATTTTACTCGAATGGACAAATTGTTTCACCCAACAGACACATCATTTCAACCAACAAACACATCTTTTTGATTGATTAGACACGAATGGATGATGATTGTATCCCATCAACATCATCTTCAAATCATGAGATTGTTGTGCGTCACACTTCTGTTGTTGGATTCTTTCTAAAACGAACACATGTTACAGCAATGATGTTCACTTCACTTAAAAATCGTGACGTTGTTAATTAATTACTCTGTGTCGATCATCCCGATACTCGCCAACTCATTAGTGAGATTTATCGGCTGGATCAATTGATTCTTCTTTGTCTACTCTGACAACTTCTGTTGTTCCTTCCAAGCGAATGACTGTACTTGAAATTAGAACGTCAGTCCAAAATCCAGACCGACAACCACCTGCTAGAACAAAAGCGTATCTTGATGACTACTTTATCCTTATCATGGAACAAAAAAATCAATTCAACAAAACAATCTCCTAAAGTTCCGCGATTCTAACAGTTTAAATTGACCGCTCTAATAACGGACGTATTAATTTCAACTTGAGTACGACCGTTGACATTCAGAATAGATTCACAAAATGACCGCTCAATCTGACAACTCATGAAATATCTGATATCATCTCACAGAGTGATCTTTTTCATTTAATAATTCTTAAAATGACGACACTCCATATTTATATTATTAACTATAAATAAAATAAAATAAATCATTACCATATCTCTCAATTTCTGATCTTTTCCTCTCTTCATATTATTTATCAAATTTAAAACTCACGTGGAAAAAGTATGTTCTAAAATAAATTGATTCAAATTACAATTTATTTATTGTTATAATATCCTAATGGAGTATCCTCCGTGGTGTTCATGTCAAAATTTCAAATTTCAATATACCCACGCCCTCAAATTCCCTTTTCTTTTTTTAATTAAAAAAAGAATTATGGAAATAAAGAATTGAGTATAGAAAGTAGAAACCTGGTCTAGATACACATCGTGTAGACATCTACACAGACAAGAATTCTCGTACTCGCCGCCATATTTTCCTTGCATACGAGACTCTCTCTCTCCCCCCACTCCCCCACACCCGCGGCAGGTTCGCTGAGTTATCATCGCGCAACAAACGGACAGTGTAGGTGACAAACTCTTCTCCCCCGCGCTAGGGTTTTTCAGTATATTCAAGATTTGGCAAAACCTCAGGCTGTACAATGTACAAGCCAAACAGTCCTGCCCCTGACGGGCGTAGTCAGCCGACGCCGGAAACCCATCCCCGTCGTGGGTTCCTTCTGCCCCACCAGTACAAGCACCAAACCCCGGCTTTTCGACGCCCTCCGCATCAACAGCACCACTGGAAACCCCAAGGTACTCCTCACTATCGTGATCGACCCCCGGGTCCATCCCCAGCCCGACCAAACTTCGTCGTGCAGCTGCGATCGGACGCGCAACTCGTAGTGAAAGAGGTGGAGGCCGAGGCTGTGATTCAGAAGCTTGAGTTTCAACCGCAGAAAGTATATGTTGCTGCGTCTAATTATATTTCGGCTACGCTGTTTTATGAGCAGTGGAGTGAGGCTCTGGAGACCATGGTTCAGTTGTGGGAAATGAAATTGAATGATGAAGGGCATAATTTTTGGCCTCTAATTGTTTGTAACATTGATGTGCCCTCTGATAAGGCTGAATTGGACGATCGGTTGAAGGTGCTGTTTTTGGAGAAATTGAAGGGGTTGAAAGAGGGGGATTTGGTGGGGAAGTTGCTGAAGAAATTGGGGAGTGTGGTGGATGAGATTAAGAGGATTTCTGATTCGTTGAAGAGACCACTGAGGTTAGGCACTGCTGATGCGCTGTTGAGGAAAAGGAAAGGTCTGGAGGGTGAGAGAGACTTGATCTTGAACAGGATGCAGGAGTTCAAGAGTGGAGTTAAATGTATTGAAAATTATTTGGAGAATGTGGAAAAGAATGAAGAGCCAGATACTCCAGTTTTTCGCTTTTCCGGTGGAGAGATTGACTGGGGGAGGATTTACAGGTTGATGATGAGGGAATGTAGGAGGCTTGATGATGGATTGCCAATTTATGGCTATCGACAGGACATCCTAAAGCAAATTCATAGCCAACAGGTTGCTTTAACTTATGTAATTTTATTTACCTTACATAGTTGTTTTTAACTGTCTAATCATATTTGACTTTCTAAGAAAAATTGAAAGTTTCATCCATTTTTAGTTTGTTGGTCATGTCATTGATAACTTTGAGAAACGAACTCCGGGTTCAACTAAGTAGCTGCTAGGAATTGGCGAGAGAAGTGCCACATAGTTGGGATTATTTAATACTGAGGGAGAAACTATGTCCTGACCTATGTGTGAAAGGATAGGCCAGAATCCTCATGGTGTAAGTTAGAGATTTTAAGTAATCCTCATGGACAGCATCAACCATGTTATGCTGGGACCTCTTATCTCCTATGGGCAGAATGAAAGACAATCGAAAAGGAACATGAAAGTTGCATCCGTCCTTGGAGTTTTGGTATTAGCAAATGTACTCGATCGACTGGATGCCAAGAGAACATCATTGCATAAAGTGCTTATATAGAGAAATGTTAGTTGGAAAAGTGTAGAAAACGGAAGGTGTAAGTTGAGTATGTTTTAAATTTTTATCCGATTTGGCGGTTCCTTTAATTGCGGTAAAGTTTAAGTCGTCATTCCAGTCCCTGCCTTTCAATGAAAAATTTTATATGTGTTTATCCATTTTGTTTAGTCCTGGCACTGGTTCAAGTTTCTCTTGTGTTCATTTTCGATTGTCATTGTAAAGTATATTAACATTCGTGTTAAATTCACTTTCTTATAGTCATCGAACTATAACTTCTCAGAGGAGTTGCCACTTAACTTCTAATGAAGTAATGTAGGGTCTAGAAAAAGTAAAATTCAGTATAAAGGTTCTATGAATTGTACACTAAGTGTCTTGTAATGAAATCTGGAACCACAGATAAATGCCCATCCCCATTCTGATATGTGTATTTCTTATTGCCTTGAACTCTTTAGTTTACATTGTTTGTATCTATCTGAAAATTTGGGTGAAAATTTTCACAGGTCACGGTGCTGATCGGCGAGACTGGTTCGGGAAAGAGCACACAGTTGGTTCAGTTTCTTGCTGATTCTGAAGTTTCTGGCCAGCAGTCTATTATTTGCACGCAGCCAAGGAAACTCGCCGCCATTTCATTGGCAGAAAGGGTTAAAGAGGAAAGCTGGGGCTGTTATAAAAATACTTCAGTCAGCTGTTGCCCATCATATTCATCTGATCAGGAGTTTCATTCGAAGGTGATATTTATGACTGATCATTGCTTATTGCAGCATTACATGAGTGATAAACAACTTTCTGGGATTTCATGCATTATTGTGGATGAGGCTCATGAAAGAAGCTTAAATACAGATCTCCTTCTGGCTTTGGTCAAGAATCTACTGTGTCAGAGGCCATGTCTCAGGCTTATAATTATGTCCGCAACTGCAGATGCAGACCAGTTTGCTGACTACTTTTTTGGTTGTAGAACTTTGCATGTGGCTGGCAGAAACTTCCCTGTTGACATTAGATACATACCTTGTGAATCTGATGGATCTTCAATTTTAAAATTAATGCCTTCATATGTTCTTGATGTTTTGAGGATGGTAACTGAGATCAACAAAACTGAGGGGGAAGGCACTATACTTGCATTCTTGACCTCACAGATGGAAGTAGAATGGGCTTGTGAGAAGTTTCAAGCTATCTCTGCTATTGCATTGCCTTTACATGGAAAACTTTCTTATGAGGACCAACGTCGGGTATTCCTGACCTATCCAGGAAAGAGAAAAGTTATATTTGCCACCAATGTCGCTGAGACATCATTGACAATCCCAGGCGTCAAGTATGTGGTTGATTCTGGAATGGCAAAAGAGAGTAGATATGAACCAGGTACAGGCATGAATGTTCTCAGGGTTTGCAAGATCAGCCAGAGCTCTGCTAATCAACGAGCTGGTCGTGCTGGGAGAACTGAACCAGGAAAATGTTATAGGCTCTACATGGAAAGTGACTTTGAGTCAATGCTGCCTCATCAGGAACCAGAAATTCGTAAGGTGCATCTCGGTGTAGCAGTTTTGAGAATTCTTGCATTGGGCATCAAGGATGTACGGGAATTTGACTTTGTTGATGCACCTAGTGTTAGTTCTATAGATATGGCTATCAGAAATCTTATCCAATTAGGAGCTATTGTAGTGAAAAATGATGTTATCGAGTTAACTGCAGAAGGGTGGCAGATGGTCAAGTTGGGTATTGAGCCTCGGCTTGGTAAAATAATTCTACAATGCTTCTGCCAGCGCTTGGGTAGGGAGGGTCTTGTTCTTGCTGCTGTAATGGCAAATTCTAGTAGCATCTTTTGCAGAGTTGGTACAGAGGAGGATAAGTTGAAATCTGATTGCCTTAAGGTCCAGTTTTGTCATCCTAATGGTGATCTCTTCACATTGCTTGCAGTTTATAAAGAGTGGGAGGCTGTGCCATGGGAAAAGAGAAATATTTGGTGTTGGGAGAATAGCATTAATGCAAAGTCCTTGAGGAGATGCAAGGACACTGTGCTAGAACTGGAAGCTTGCCTTAAAAATGAACTAAATATCATCGTGCCAAACTATTGGTATTGGAATCCCCAAATATGTTCTGAACATGATAAGAATTTGAAAAATATAATACTCTCTGCACTGGCAGAAAATGTGGCTATGTACTCTGGGTATGATCAGCTTGGTTATGAAGTGGCATTAACGAGGAAACATGTTCAATTGCATCCTTCATGTTCTTTGTTAAATTTTGGTCATAGGCCAGCGTGGGTGGTTTTTGGGGAAATTCTTTCAGTATCCAATGAGTATCTGGTCTGTGTCACTGCATGTGACTTTGAATATTTGTCATTACTTTGTCCTCCTCCAATGTTTGATTTCTTGAACATGGCCAGTCAAAAGTTGCAAAAGAGGATTTTGTCCGGGTTTGGAAGTGTACTGCTAAAAAGGTTTTGTGGGAAATCTAACAGCAATTTGCGCCTTGTTGTTTCAAGTATCAGGGACTCATGTGAGGATGAACGGATAGGTGTGGAAGTTAATGTTGACCTAAATGAGGTACTTCTTTATGCTACTTCAGGAGACATGGAGAAAGTATGTGGTTTAGTGAGGGAAGGCTTGGAGTATGAAAAGAAGTTGTTGGAAAATGAATGCTTGGAGAAGTGCTTATACAATGGAGGACCCACGGTCTTACCCTCAATTGCGCTCTTGGGAGCTGGTGCTGAGATAAAACACCTGGAACTTGAGAAGAGATATTTGACTGTTGACATATTCCATTCAAACATTAATGAGCTCGATGACAAGGAGCTCCTGGTTTTTCTGGAGAAATTTACCTTAGCGCCTGTTTGTGCCTTTATCAAGTTCTCGGGTTTTAATCTAGACAACGAAGAGAAGGGCAAGTGGGGGAGGGTGACATTTCTCACACCTGATGCTGCCAAGAAGGCCGTTGCCTTGGATCAGGTTGAGTTCTGTGGTGGGTCATTGAAGGTAGTTCCTTCTAGAAACATTTGTAGTGGTGACCACAAAATGATGTCATTTCCTGCTCTTAGAGCCAAAATCTTATGGCCTCGTAGGTACAGCAAAGGTGTTGCAATTGTGAAATGTGATGCAAAGGATGTTGCTTTTATTGTCAATGATTTCTCTAATCTAGTAATTGGGGGCAGGCTTGTTTGGTGTCACCCAAGTACAAAGTTTACAGACGGTGTGCTAATTACTGGAATTGACAGGGAACTTTCTGAAGCTGATGTATTTCAGGTGGTAAGTGCAGCAACTAATAGGCGGATCCTTGATTTCTTTCTGGTGAGAGGAAATGCAATAGATAATCCTCCACTTGTTGCTTGTGAAGAAGCAATTCTGCGACAAATTTCTCCCTTTATGCCTAGAAGGAATGCACAGGGTAATAGTGTCCGTGTTCAGGTATTCTCACCAGGACCCAAGGACAGTTTCATGAGAGCAGCAATTACTTTTGATGGAAGTTTGCATTTGGAGGCAGCTAAGGCCTTGGAGCAAATTGACGGGGAAGTATTATCTGGATGTCAGCCGTGGCAGAAAGTACAATGTCAGCAATTGTTTCATAGCTTTGTGTCGTGTCCTGCTCCTGTTTATCTTGTTATTAGTAAACAGCTAGATTCTTTGCTTGCAAGGCTCCGGCGACAAAAGGGTAACTTACATTTTCCTTATGAAGTGGTGTTTCATATTAATTTCTTAGTCATTATTTAAACTTAATGCAGAGCAAAGCATCTGTTAATTTCTTAAAAATCGAACCTTCATCAGACTTCACAAAAATGTTCTTCTAGTAGCATGTTATTTCATATTTCTTTATTTAAATTTGCTTTCTTAGTTTTGAGATACTTTTGACAGAGGTGTAAATTTTCTATGGAGCAAATAAATAATTCTGAACACCGGAAGACCTTCCCTATCGGACAGATATATTCTTAGCTAAACTTACGTCTCTTTTGTTGTCAAATTAATGGAATTAGCTTAGATCTGATAAACTAATATGTTCCAGCAGAGAAGTATCAGGTTGAGATGTGTGAGATGCACCTTGGCTATGTTATGACTAGCTGTCTCCCTGCAAATAAGATATTCATAAACATCTTCTTTTATCTTTTTGCCTGTGTAGTATGTCATTGTTGTGATGGTTTAAAATGTAGACATGATGCTTGTTCTTCTTATTTCTGTTTTATCTTTCTCTCGTTTGGTGGTTTTGTTCTATGGGGAGGTGCTTGCTGTAGCGTTGTCAGGGTGGTGTTGACAAGTCAATCGGTACTTTCTGCAACTTCTGACACTATCTTTTCTCCTCTTTGGAGGTTTGTTTTACGTGGTGGTGTTGGCTGTAGCAGGGTGGTCTTAAAGTTAATTGACATTCTGTGCAACTTATGCACAGACATCAAGAGCCTTCTAATAAACTCTTGTGCCATTTATCTGCATAACACGAAGACCAGACAAACCACCATGTGCTATCTAGCTCTTCATCCTTACTGTTTCAACATGCCTTGTGGCCGACTCCACATTCTTTAAACTAAGTAGCATGTAATAAGTAGGCAGAGAACCTCCCCTTTAGGTTAGTTTTGGTTTTCCTGGTTAGTCTTATGTACCATAATAGCCTTTGTCATATTGTGACAGCAGCTGGTTTTTATGTGACTTGGTATGTGGAAATGCATTTCGTATTATGAAGGTTGAGATGCACTAGTTCCGATGGTTTGTATATACGTGGGTAAATTTTCTACTTTTGCAGGTGTAGAATGTAACCTGGAGAGAAACCAGAATGGTTCTTATCGAGTAAAGATATCTGCCACTGCTACGAAAACTGTGGCAGAGTTGAGAAGACCTCTGGAGCAGCTCATGAAAGGGAAGATTATACAACATCCTGATATAACTCCTGCAGTGCTTCAGATTCTTTTTTCACGAGACGGAGTCATGCTTATGAAATCCATTCAGCGAGAGTCAGGGACCCACATTATTTTTGATAAGCATAACATGGTTTTGAGAGTCTTTGGTTCTCCAGAAAAGATTGATGTTGTACAGGAGAGCCTTGTCAAAGCACTTCTTGCTCTATATGAAGGCAAGCAACTTGAGATCCGACTTCGTAATGGAGTTTTTCCTCCAGATATGATGAAGAGAGTTGTTCAGCATTTTGGACCTGATCTTCATGGGCTTAAAGAGAAGGTGCCTGAGGCGGAGTTATCTTTAAAAGCGAGTCGCCACTGCATATCTATTGTAGGCACCAAAGAATCAAAGCAAAAAGTTGAAGACATAATTAATGATCTTGCACAAACAACTGGACTACATAGTCCATGTAATAATAATGATGCTGCATGTCCTATTTGTTTGTGCGAACTGGAGGACCGTTACATGCTTGAAGGCTGTTGTCACATTTTCTGCCGTTTATGCTTGGTTGAGCAGTGTGAGTCTGCAATCAAAAGTCGCGATAGTTTCCCATTGCAGTGTACAAAAGAGGGTTGCGGGACTCCTATTCTGCTTACCGACTTAAGATCTTTGCTGTCTGGTGAGAAATTAGAGGAGCTTTTTCGGGCTTCCTTGGGTGCATATGTCACAGGTAGTCGGGGCACCTATAGGTTTTGCCCTTCACCCGACTGTCCTTCAGTTTACCGGGCAGCGGATCCTGATGGGCCTGGTGGACTCTTCGTCTGTGGTGCATGCTTTGTGGAGACATGTACTAGGTGCCACCTGGAGTATCATCCATACCTGTCATGCGAGAAGTATCGCGAGTTCAAAAATGATCCAGATTCTTCTCTATTGGAGTGGTGTATGGGAAAAGATAATGTGAAGAAGTGTCCAGGTTGTGGGTTCATAATTGAGAAAGGGGAAGGGTGCAACCACATCGAGTGTCCGTGTGGACACCATGTGTGCTGGGTCTGCTTGGATTTCTTTGCGAGCAGCAATGAATGCTACAGCCATTTGAGGTCTGAACATGCGGCATTTATTTGAGTTTTTATCTAGCAATTTATCATGATTATCTGTATATATACCATTTATCATGTTTTTGGCCCTACACGTTTTCACATTAACGTGCACTTGTGCCTGGTAGAGAGTAGAATTGACCTGCAGTAGGTGCCTTTGTACATATTTGTGGAGAGAACTGAAATACTCCTTGCAATATAGATTGACCAATGCATCTGTGAGCATATGGAAGCCATGTTAGTTGAGTCTGTTTCAGTGCTTGCCTGACTATGATCCTGTTTATGCCTTCTTCTGTGTTGATGTAGTGCTTGAGATATTTTGAGGCCTGTTTAATTATGTTTAACTAGAATTGATGCATGATTGATGAGTTGAAGTATAACTTTCTTGGCCGGAATAATTAGGTTACCTTCACTACTTATATATACATATTTTCCTTCTTTTCCTGTGTTTCTCCTCATTTTTTTGCCCCTTCCCTGTTGAAATGCACGGCTGCAGCATACGTCACAACCAAGATGTAGACTGATGAAGCTGCTGATGACAACACTTGGTTGAAGTCGTGGTTTGATATATAACGTTTTTTCTCTTTAGCTTGTTACGTTTCATTTAGTTGAACCAGCACACTTGGCTGCTGACTCGTTAGGAGTGGTTAGCATCCGTTAGGTAGTTAGCTGGATATTTTTCCTTTCCTCTCCAGACCAACCCATTGCCGGTGTGCAAAGAGCCGCAACGACTCTTATACCATCAGGTTCGAGAGCGCCTCCTCGCACACGGCCGTGAATTCCCTGTGTAGTATGTCATTGTAAAGGGTAGTTGCTTACTTTCTCTTGAGATTTTTTCCTTCACAGAAATTAAATTGCTGCTGGGCCTTGGTCAGTTTCTGTACGACTTTATTTGCAGATTCCTTCATTCCCCACAACCCTCTACCACTGCTGCCGCCATTTTGACCGTTGTCCTCCTCCATTTGCCGCCCCAATCCAGAAACTCAACGCCACCTTTACACCACACCCCTAATCATATATAGAGAGAAGAAACAACAGTTATATTTGTCTACCCTTTCATTTGAATAAGGATCCACCACCAAGGAGAATTGTGATTAATGTACCAGGAAAATCATGCACTGTTGTTACTCTAAAACGACAAGTATCAAAAGTTGATTATCTAAGTACAGAGGGTAACGCGGTGGGTTCGGGGCGGTTTGGCCTGACCCAAGATCCGCCCCCGGGTCAGTTTGGTCTAGACAATTAGAACCTTTCCTTAGATTTTTGTTCTGATTATTTAGACCTGATACTAAGCCATTCTAATTGGGTCCAGAATGGGGACCTGAACCCACCCCATGCGGACCTGTCCCAGCCGTTGTCCGTCCCAATTGCCATCCCTATTATCTACTGCGTTCCAGAATGCTATTCAAATTAAGTTATCTTGTATTTCTAGCAAGATATAAGGTTACAGAAAATCAGAAAAGATATCTGCAACCAAATGCCAAACCCATCCCAGCAACAGCCAAACAGAACACTATAACTGCACGCCATTTCTTGCTGCTGCTACCCTCCTCCTCATCTTCCCCTCTCAGCAAATTCTCCCCACGGTTCAACACAGAATCGCCCCTCTTCCTGCCATTCTCTTGCAGCTGTCTTTGCAACTTGGAAACTTGCAACTCCAGCAGACCAACCCATTGCCGGTGTGCAAAGAGCCGCAATGACTCTTGTACCATCAGGTTCGAGAGCGCCTCCTTCTCCTTGCACACGGCCGTGAATTCCCTCTCCGCCTCTCTTGCTCGTGTCTGTGATAACCGCAGCGCCCTCAAAAGCTCCAACTTGTCCTTTTCCAAGCAATCTTGGCCTCCCACCACATTGTAGATTTTGCTTACTGATGAAAGAAATGCATCGTCGGGCGCTGTAAAAAGCTTGACGGGAGGAGGTAAATCGCAGTTCTGCATCAGGTTGAGTACAGGTCTGGGAGAAACAGCACAACCCATATCTCTCTCCATTCTGTCAAGATCCCTGGGCTTAGACCTCTGATTTGCTGGTCTCCAGGCAGCCATTTCCCTGGGATTTGAAGCTGTTCTTGGCTATCTTGGTCTGCCTTGAAAGAGGATATTTTGTCTAAGTTTTCGGAGTCCATGGACGGTGAGAGATAGTAGTTGTTGGATTCGTATATCTATCCTTATCTTACAATTAAAAAAGAAATAAATGGGGATTGCTTGGCTGATTTAGGTGTTTAGAGAAGAAAAGTCCTTTTCTTGAGGGAATAAGCAAAGAGAAATTGGTGCAACTTCTTGCTGCTGGATTTACTTCAAAGGAAAGAAATGGCTTCCGGGGAAGGAATGGAATTTTCGTAAAATAAAAGCGTTAATTATACTTAGATCTCACTAAAAATATGAAGTTATATTTTTTTAATTTTTTTTAAAATTATACTTTCATATCCTTCAAAAATTTTCTATTTCCAATTGTATCATTTGTTTTAGGATTTGGACAAAAGCTACCAGCGTCAACAAAAAAAATTAAATAAACTTTTAATTTTACTTATCATTCAATGTTTTGCATAATTTATTGACAAGTATACTGTACTGATACTTTTATACTAAAGTTAAATGTAATATATAGAAAGTCAAGAAGGTGTAATTGTATAAAATATAGTTCACGAGCTGTTGCTATTGGAGAAAAAGTAGTCGTTGGATGAAAAAACTAGGCACAATGTTAATAATCTATAGGGTTATTGCACTTAGACCCCTTTTGAAAATGCGAAATTACATTTTTCTCAAAGAAGTTTTGAAACTATAATTACACTCCCTTCAAAAATTCTCCGTTACGCCCGACCCTCTTCTGTTGGGGTTCCAACAAAAAATGCTAACATTATCAAAAAGAAGTTACAAACTTTTAATTTTGCCCATCATTTAATAGTTTTAAATATATTTTTGTATTTATAAAAGAATAAATGTAATATATATAGATTGAGGTTAACATCTTTACACTTTTCCTCTTATATGTACAAATATATTACATAGAATGTTAAATGAGGGGTACAATGAAAAATTTATATAATATTTTTGCTAACGTTAGTATTGTCGAAATCCTAACGAAATAGAATCAGGTCTAAACAATGAATTTTTGTATAATTTTAATATTTTTTTTTAAAAAAATATAATTTCACATTTTTAAAGAGTAACTCTAATTTATACGGATTGTTGAGTAAGACATAATGCAAGGGATACGGATATAAACTAAGAATTTTTGGAATTTTGTGCAAATATATTTTAAACTTTTTTTGGGAAAAAGTGTAATTTTATATTTTTATACGGGTGCGACTCTAATTAACCCAATATGAAATTAACGAGTTTTAGAAATGGGAGATTTACAGATAATTTAGAGCAGGCTGCAGATTCTAAGCTGTTGACCTTTGCATCCCGTTTACATGCAATTGAATTTACATTCACTCTATTTCTAAGACTTAAAATGAAAAAAGAATCAAAGGAAGTTTACAAAATACTGTGGTTGCTAGTGATCTCATCTCCGCTCATGTTAGTGAGAAAGAAATGAGATGAAATAGTTTTGACTGAGATGATAATTCCTTCTTTTTGAGTATGTCATTGAATATGGAATAAAAATGCACTGATGATAGTTGACGTGATGTGTAAAATTTTTTAGGGTAAATTAGAATGAGCTCTCTTGCAATTTGATATCATTATAAATATCATCTTGTTGTTTGAAAAAATTACCAATACCCCATAAACTTAATCGCTGTCCAATAATTAGCCCATCCATTAGTCTTTATTAGATTATCATCCATTTCTTGTGGTGAATTGATCGGAATGCCCTTGTGGGTTATGAATTATAGTTTTACTTGATTTTTCTTTAACTGTTCCAGAATCTTTTATCGCCTCTTCTGTTTTCTTTTTAGAATTAGAATTTTTTGATTTTAAAAGGGCAAAATTGACAATTTTAGATCTCAATTCAAGGATTGCATACTTTCATCAAATATTAGGGGAAAATTGGCAATTTTTTAATAACAAAGGGTCATGTCAAGAAAGCTCGTTGTAATTTAACCAAGTTTTTAAGATAATAAAAAGAGAATAATGATTATAATTGTCGCTACATGTTTTTCTTAAGAGAAGTGAATTATTTTTGATATATATATATATATATATATATATTTTAATAAAATTACAGCTATATCTTCTGAAGCAATAGTTGGAATTACAACTACACCCCATATTCAAATGCAAAACTTACTAAACATTACACTTACACCCTTCAGGAGGTATAGTGATAATTTTGTAAAACGCAGGAGGTGTTTGTGTAATTTGACATAACCTTAAGGGGTGTCAATATAATTTACTCAAAGATTTAAGTGTTACACCACTATTATAGTACGTGGAGAAAATGATAAACTCAGTGTAATCTTTAACATTATAAGCAAAAGATAGGGTTACGGATTTGAAATTCTTGATTAGGTTCGGTAAATTACTGGAAAACCAATCTTTTTTCCAAAAAAAATAATAAACTCTTATTTTTATTATATTTATATTTAAAAAATAAATCTATATATATATATATATAACATTTAAAAAAATTCGATATTCAATTCGATACAATTAACTGATATCCAAAATCAAAATAGAATCAATATCGAATAAATCTTTTTCTTTTTTTTTAAATCAAATATCGAATTGAAATTTCGATTTGAATCGAAATTTTGCACATCCTTACTTATATTTGACTATTGAATATTCGTATATTCTGAAATCCAAACATAGCATCGCATTTTTTGTAGAGGATTTGTTGGAAAAATGAAAGACTGTGCCGTGGAGAACCACTGCCTTGAAGATGAAATTTCGGTATTACCATGGTGCAGTAGTATAAACCGATCGCTCCCCAAGGGTAATACAGCTATAACTCTCTTACAAGCGCACTCGTTAAAGAAAGCTTGGAACAGCGAACAAAAACACTCAGAAGGGAAGGAGAGAAAACAGTGAAAGAAAGCAATTGAATTGTTCTCGAAAATGTTGGTGTGTAAAATGAAATAAGCTCGAGCCTATTTATAGAAGCATACCTTGGTTGCTGGAAAAAATGGGACTCTATCCCATCCACACATTTGCCAACGGATTTATTGATATTAGGAGCAAAAAATTGGATTTTAGGAGTCTAGGTGATTTAGGAGTCCAAAAATTAGTCATTCCCAATATTCCCCCACAAATGACTTATGTAGATGAAGAATATGATTTCTGAGTGAAAGAATAAATATACTTAAGCATTAATATCTTTCGATTGAATTAACGCGTCGTGAAGTCAGGCAATCAAATTGGCTAACGAGAGTGATATGACTCTTGAACCTTCGATAGCTCAAATTGAGACCCCCACGATCACGTATGAATTCCTTAGTGTTTGTTGTTCCGCGATAAAGTTTCAAGTGCTATTAATGGCGTTGCGCTTATACCTTGGCTCCTAATGAGTGCTCTATAAAGAACTTTCATTTTTCTTTCATATAAGACGGCCCACCTCCACATTCTCTAAATAGCTTCATCAAGTCTTATAGACCACTAAGCAAATGAGCTATGAGGCTATCTTCCTGAACAAAGTCAGGGTTCTCCATCAAGTCCTTATTAGGACAACACGAACACAGGGCTATGGATTATATGATCATTACCATATTTCATCAATCAAGGGGTTTTAGCCCCATTGCTCTCAAAGACTAAAAAATAATTCTCCTGGTAAGTCCTTTTGTGAGAGGATCTGACAAGTTCCTCTTGGACCTCACATAATTCAAGGAGATTATCCCAATTCTTAGAAGTTCTTTTACTGCTTCATGTCTGGTACGAATATGTCTCCTTTTGCCATTGTAAGCATAGTTCTTGGTAATTCCAATAACAACTTGGGAGTCACATTGTAGAGACACTGGCACAATTGACCCCCACAAAGGCACATCTCCCAATAAGTTTCTTAGCCACTCTGCTTCTTGACCTGCTAATTCAAGAGCTATAAATTCAGATTCCATAGTAGAGCGAGCTATACAAGTTTGTTTTGCAGATTTCCAGAAAATAGCTCCCCCACCCAAAGTAAAAACGAATATACTAGTTGAGCTTACTTCATCATTATCGGTAACCCTATTTGCATCACAAAATCCTTTTAACACTGTGGAAAAGTTATTAAATTGCAGGCTCAAGTTTATAGTCCCCTTTAGATATCTCAACAAGTAACATAGTGCATTCCAATGTTCATTATTCGGATTATGGGTATACCGACTTAGTCTACTCATAGCGTAAGCTACGTCAGGTCTGGTGTAGTTCATGAGAAACATAGCACTCCTTATAATTTTTGCATTTCAGCTTGTGACACATTATCACCTTTATTCTTTTTGAGACATACACTCGGGTCATAGGGTATTTTGACTGGTATCTCATCTTGACCACCGAACTTGTCCAAAATTTTTTTTATATAGCGGGACTGAAAAAGAGAGAACCCATTTTCAGTTTTTCTAATCTTCATGCCTAGGATTACATCAACTTATCCTAGATCTTTCATGTCAAATTGTGCTGATAAGAATCTTTTGGTTTCCTCAATTATTTTTATGTTGTTACCAAAAATCAGCATATCATCGACATATATGCATATAATAACACATTCTGTCCCAAACAATTTTGAGTATGCACATGTTTCTGATACATTTGTTTTGTATCCATTAGTTTTTAAAGTATGATCAAAGTTTCCATACCATTATTTGGGTGCTTGTTTTAATCCATATAGTGATTTTCTAAGTTTACAAACTTTATTTTTTTGGCTAGGTACCATATACCCTCTAGTTGTTCCCTATATATTTCTTTTTCAAGTCTCCATTCAGGAGGCTGTTTTTACATCTATTTGATGGATTATTAAGCTAAGAATAGCTGATACCCCAACTAGAGTTCTAATGGTTGCAATTTTTGTCACAAGTGAATATGTGTCAAAATAGTCTATGGCTTTCTTTTGTGTAATCCACAACCACTAATCGTGCCTTAAATTTGTCTATTGACCCATCTGGTTTCATTTTTTCTTGAAGACACATTTGCATTTTATAGCTTACTTCCTATAGGCAAATCCACTAAATCCCAAGTATGATTTAACATTATAGAATCTAGTTCATTCTAATGGCTTCCTTCCAGAAACTAGAGTTTATAGAGGTTATTGCTTCCATATATGTCTTAGGATCATCTTCAACTAAAAACATTGAAACAAAGTCTTCATTTATCTTTTCTTGGTCTTCCGTTAGGAAAGCAATTAGAAAGTCTGGTCCAAAACTATGTTCAGTTTTTTGTCTTTTACTTCTTCTAGGTTCATTCACAATAGAATTAGCAGAAGTTAACAAAAGTTTATTGCTTGATAAGGCGTGTCCGTTCTAGAAGTTTTAATTAATGGAAGAGCTAGTTCAAAAAATTCAGCATCTCTTGATTCACAAAGAGAGTTATCATTTAAACACATGAATCTATATGCGGCATTATGTTGGGCATATCCAATAAACACAGTCAAAGGTTTTAGGTCCTATATTTGTTTTGTTAAATTCTGGATATGCTACTTTAACTAGACAACCCCACACCTTAAGAAGTTTAAAGTTAGGAGCAAAGCCTTTTCATAATTCATAAGGGGTTTTATTCAATTTTTTATGTGGAACTCTATTAAGGATATAGCATGCAGATAAAGCTGCTTCCCCCCACATATTATCAGGCATACCTGAGTTTAAAAGTATAGCATTCATTATTTCTTTCAGAGTTCTATTTTTTCGTTCGACTATGCCATTTTGTTGAGGTGTATAAGGTGCAGACATTTCATGGATTATTCCATTAATCTCACAAAATTCTTTTAAGAATTTAGTGTTGTATTCTCCACCTTTATCAGATCTAAGTCTTTTAATCTTCTTATCTAATTGATTTTCAACTTCAACCTTAAATTTCAAAAACATTTAAGCAACCTCATCTTTTGATTTTAATAGATAAATCAGTGTATCTAGAAAAAGCATCAACGAAGGAGATATAATATTTTTTTACCCTTACTTAATGTGTTTTTGAAATCAGCTAGATCCGAGTGGATTAATTCTAGTAATTCAATACTTCTAGATGTGATGGGTTTAAAAGGTTTCTTTACGTATTTTGCCTCTACACAGACTCCACATTTATAACATCCATTTGTGTAAGAAATAATTATAAAATTCATAGTTTTCAACTTTTTAATAGAGGAATAGTTTACATATCCTAATCTACCATGCCAAATATCAACAGATTCCATCAAATCAACAAAACTGGAAGAAATTTTATTAATGGCAGTGGAAACAGTGTTCAGAGCAAATAAACCATCAGATAAGTATCCCTTTCCTACAAAGTCATTATTTCTAGTGATTATAACCTTATCAAATTCTAACACAATTTTCAAGCCAACTTTATTCAATAAACTACCAGAAATTAGATTTCTACGTAAAGAAGGCACATATAGTACGTCATTCAAAGCAAGTGTTTTGCCAGAAGTAAGTTTAAGGAAGATCTTTCCTTTACCCAAGACTCCGGCGGCTGTTGAGTTCCTCATGAAGACACACTCACTGTCTGTTGCGTCACTAAGTTCATGGAATAGGGTTTTGTTGGAGCAGAAATGCCTGGACGCGCCAGTGTCTAGTATCCAGTCTTCTTTGTTCTCTACCAGGTTGGCTTCTACAACTACCGCTGCGATGATCTCATCATTTTCAGCTAGGTTGACTTGTGGAGTAGAATTAGTGGTTGGTTTTTGATTTGCCTTCTGTTGATCCTTTCTTTGGTAGCACTGGTACGCTTTATGTCCTAGTCTCCCATAGCACTAGCACGATATTTTATTCTTTTGGATCTTGTCATCAGGTCCTTTGAACGTCTTGTGTTGATTATTCTTTTGAAATTTTTTTCCTTTATTCTGGTGAAATATATTTTTAGATCCAGCAGACTCAACAACCAACTTTAACTAAAAGAGAAGAGAGAGAAGTTTCCTTATCTTTTAGGCGATTTGCTTCTTCCGTTCTCATATGGCTGATTAATTATTGAAGTGTTAGATCCCTTTTCTTGTGCTTCAAATGGTTGCAATATTCACTCCAAGTAGGAGAGAATTTTTCCAGTAGTACGTTAGCTTGTAAATTCACACATTTTCATGCCCTCACTTAGCACTTAAGTCACCAGGTTCTCGTACTCATGAATTTGGTCCATTGTAGACTTCTCATCGATCATTTGAAATTGAAGCCATTTATTGACGACGTACTTTTTCCTTCCAGTGTCATCACCTCCGTATCTTGCCTCCATTTTAGTCCAGATTTCTTTCGCACTCTAATAGTTGACAAATAAATCGAACAGAGAATTATTTATATGATTAAGCAGGTGACCTCTTACAGTTTTATTGTCTCTGTCGTATTTCAGTTTTGCCTCATCCTCAGATTTTGTGCTTGTCCCTTCTGTGGGGATCGCCTCTGCAGTAATGGCAAGAGTGGAGATTTCTGTTGGAGTTTCTGGTGGATTCTGGAACAACACATAATCCACGTCCAATTGTTCGAAAAATATGAGCAACTTTTGTGACCATCGTTTATAGTTGGTCCCATCAAGTGGCTCTAGTTTGGAAGGTCAGACAGTATTTTAGCAATTGGAACAACCATTATAACAATAATTTCACTTTCAACTGTTTGAAAAATGAAAGACTGTGCTGTGGAGAACCACTGCCTTGAAAGCAAAATTTTGATACTACCGTGGTCCAGATAATATAAATCGATCGCTCCTCAAGGTTAACACAGCTATAACTCTCTTACATATTGCACTCGTGGAAGAGAGTTTGGAACAACGAAAAAAAATTACTCAGAAGAGAAGGAGAGAAAGCAGTGAAAGAAAGCAGACATAATTGTTCTTGAAAATGTCGGTGTGTAAAATAAAATGATCTTGAGCCTATTTATAGAAACATACCTTGGTTGTTGGAAAAAATGGGACTCTATCCCATCCATACATTTGCCAATGGTTTTATTAATATTAGGAGCAAAAAATTGGATTTTAAGAGTCTAGATGATTTAAGAGTTCAAAAATTAGTCATTCCCAACAGGACTCACGGGTTTTTATATAATAATCAGAATATTTATTAACAAGTGCGATTAATATCTAATGTGAAAAGTCGCAATCAATGGTATATCGACTTATTAAGGTAATGGACGCAAACTAACTGAAAAATAAGAAAGAAGAAACTGTTAATCATATTCTCTTCTTGTACGGCTACTTTTTAGCTTGAGCTTTACCATTTTTAATCATCGTCTCCTCCATCTGTTGTTCCGCATCTTTTACCTGCGATTACAATAAACAACAATCTCACGATCTATGATCTATGAATACGGACAAAATATAATATTATTTAAAAAATATAATTTTTTACTATTGTTAATTATTGTAGGTGAATTTAAAAATCGATGGCGGATATCAATTAATTATGACTGCGCAATGGCTATTAGCCGTTGTTTTTGCAAGCGAGGCCGAAAAATATTTGGTACAACTAGAAACTGTGGTAAATATTTTAGCCATAGGAAAAACCATACTGAACTTTGATTAACCGTAGTTAAAACTTAAGTTTTGCCATCAATTTTATCTGATCATGGTAGATACTATTGATTTACTATAATTTTTAAGTTGTCGTGATTTATAAAATAGGAAGTAATTAATTTTTTTGTAATGTATAGAAAATTTTGAAAACTTAAGATACATGATACTGGCTCCATGATGTATAATATATATTATCATTAAATTAAAATATGCAATATGACAATATCAAGATATATAACGAGAAGAAGGAAAGATAAAAATTTAACATTAAGATAAAATATTAAGCATGTCTTATATCTACGTTTTGAATAAAAATATACGACTTAAAATATATACATAATTAGTTCATTTATAAAGTAAATAATTATCGATCTTCAATTAAAATATGCAGTGATAAGTTTTTAATTATCCAAATGAGTTAAAGTATTATGACCATTTCGAGATTCTTTAGTAATTCCATCAATTAATAAAACACACTCCAATTTCTAGTTCATTAAGCTAGAGATTTAAATTGATGGAGAAGAGATTGAATGAAAGAAAGAAATGGAAGAGAAATTGAAGAAAACAAAAAAGAGAAAGCAAGAAGGGGAAAGAAAGAAAAAATTTTATTAAAATAAAATTAAATGAAAATTTATATATTTACTTCCAATTGACGTATTAATAACTTATTACATGTCAAAACTTCAAAAGTACTAAATGTAATTTTGCAAACTATAGAGGTCAACATATAATTATACCAAATCTTATTGGACGGTGCTATAACTATCCCTATATTATCTTCTCAAAGTAGTAAATGAAAATTCATAGCATCATATGGAAGGGGCAATTTTTGGTGCTATATATATATATTACGTATCGATTTATTTTTTTAGTTTTATTTTTTTTTATGTATTTTTCTTCATATTGTAAAAGACTTGGATCTTTTATTTCATTTTGATATTTTATGTCATATTTTTGCATAAAAAAATTAGAAATAAAAACCCCGAAAAACGAAAATGAAATTTTTCAACGAGCACATATAGTTGAGATTAATTATAGTACCTTGTGAACAACATCTTGGGCGTTTTTGGCTTCAAGAACTGCCTTCTTAGCTAGATCGTCAAGCGATTCGAGCGCTTCCTTGATCTGGGAATCTCCGGGGAGCTTCTCCTCCACCTCCTCCACGATCTTCTCCGCCTCCTCAGCCACCTCCTCCACCACTTCCGTCACATGCTCCACTGTCTCTATGGCTTTGTCGATCTTGCCTAAAATCGTACGTTAGACAACGTTAAGAACATTAATTTTGAGTGTGTCATATGTATGTAAGCCAAAACGCTTATTGACTCCATTAGAACATGTAACAAGATTGCTGGAAATTGATGTTGTCTTAACTTTTAAGGTTTAAGAAGAGCCCTCCTTTGTACCCAAGTGCTGGTAGAATCACTGTCAGCAGCAATCCCAACAACCATTTTTGCCTGCAAACCATTAACCATTGAATTTTTTTCATTTCTCCGATCAGTTGATTTCATTGGTCAGGCGAACATGTAATTTTAAGTTAAATCGAGGTAAAAAAGAATTTATGACTTTATACTTCTCACACAATATGATTGAAAATAAAATAAATACATGAACTATGTGTATCATTAACATTCTCTTAATCTTTGATTCGAGTTGAAAAGGGTACGCAGTTAAAAATACCATGAAGAGGGGGGATTGTTTGGTGAAGCTGAGGCCTTGATTTTGAAGTTGCCCGATTTAGGTATACCCCTATAACATGGTCGATATCTGTGATCTCAGTGAGCCAAACACACCATTATCAACATAGGAGTAGTATTAGGTCGAAAAGATTGATCAACTTACATAAAAATTCCATATTTGGGCCTGAATGCCAAGAAACATCGAGCTCGATCGATCTTTAGTTCACTTTTAATCATCGTTGAGACGACGTTGGACGTAATCGTTTCTTCTTTCTTGCAACCTTTGCCATGGTAGCTGATCAAGTGGTAGCTTGAGGAGGAATTTGTGGTTTGAGTAGACATCATTGATGATATTGCAAGAAAATTCCGACAGTTGATTCCCTCTCCTTTTGAATGCATGTAATAAAATTATAAAAGTGTTGAAACGAAGGCGAGGAAGTTATTTGTGTTCAATAATTGAGATGGGACATTGTAAGTGTGGAAGAACACTCAGAATTTATTATTTGTATGAGAAGCACACATGTATTTGGTGTGGAGTTTGATTCATTAAGGTGGTTGTCGGGGGACCAATTCTTTCTAGCATTGATCATGTGTAGGGCCTAAATAAGGTCATATGATTAGGTGAAGAAATAAAAAAATTAATGGCCTTGATTATTATAAAACATGATAATAGGTCTGTAAATAGGCGGGGTGTTACTTATATTCAGACTTATTATAATAGTCGATGCTTTGATTTAGACCCATAATTTTATATTAGATTTAGACACGAATTCATACCCACTGAGATAAGTAGGTAAGATCTAGACCCTAAAATACTTGTGGTATGGGTATTAGATGAGTAAAAATCTAATACTCTAAAATTCATAAACATTCGTTAACTTGAAATCATTGAATTGTAATTTTTTTGATAAACTAGTCGACTAGATTTACTTGTCATCTAAAATTCTTAAATTTTGTACATAGCTTATCAATTTTTTTACATTTTGATCTTTTGAAAAAAATTGCCAGAGTTTTTCATCTTTATTTTCGTAGTGACAACTTCGAATTAAATTTTTGATAAAATTAATTTGAACTTAAAGTGATTAGTCAAGTCAGCTAATATATGGAAATAATTAAATTTATTTAAATTTGAATTGTAAAAAAATCATAATGAAAATTGAACACAATTTCAAATCAATAAAAAAATCATTCCAAAGTTAAACTATGGTTTTTTTCCTATCAATTCTTTAATTTTTGTTCCTATCTTGGATATATGTCGATTGTGTAATAGATTAACGACAATCCATTATTTGAACAAAATCAAGATCATTATATATACTTCAATGCTATTCAATTTGCACTTGTTAACATTTCAAATAGCTTTTAATTTAATTTTTATCAATAGTAAATCCATGAAATATTTGTAATAAATTAATTTAGTAATATATTTTGGTGATATCACTATAATAAAATATGTATAATTGTTTCATTCATTTTAGGGTAAATGCTATATTTGATCGTTTAAATTTTCGTTTAGAATAACTTTAGTTCCTAAAGTTCATTTTTTGACTTTAATATCATTAAATTTTAGGCCTCTTTGACCATTTTTTGGTGAACATATGGTCGGATTTTGACTCTTTGAAGGGTAAAATGGTCAATAAATTTAATTTTATCACTTTAGTCCCTTAAGTTTATAAAATTTATCAAATTAGTCCTTTTTTTAAACAAAAAAATAATAATTGTTTTATTATTTTTATACTAGCATATTGTAATTATCTTATGAGAATAATAAAAATTTTGAACTTTTATAAATATAATGATGTATTGCTTAACTTAAAATAAACAATTTTTTTTTTAACAATGGTTAAAAAAACCAAAATGATGAATAAATTTTATAAAACTTATCTAATTTGAAAATAAAATAAAAAAAATTTGTCTATAATTTTTATTTTAAAATTAAAGATAATTTAAAAAAGTTAAACCTAAATAAGATTTATTAAATGTTTGGGTTTTTCGAACAAAATATTGGTAGATTATACTTTTTAATTAGATTACTTGGTGGATTTCATACATGTGTAATTCATTTTTAGAGGTTTTATATTAATATATAGCTCCATTTTATCGAAAACGTTTCTATAAAAATCTTTTAAAATGAATTTTATATATATTTGAAATCCACCAAACAATCTAATTAAAAGTATATCCCACCAACTTTTTTCTTCAAAACCATACCTATTAATATTTAATAAATATTGTTAAAATATAATTTTATTGACTTATATATTTAACTCTTAAGATTAAAAAACAGATTTAGATTTTTTAATTATATTTTCAGATTAGATAATCTTTATAAAATCTATTCATAATTTTAATTTTTTTTGTAACTTTTTTGAAAATATATAAAACAAAAGAGATTATTTAATTTTATGTTAAGCTATGTTATTATGTTTACAAGAGTTCGAAGTTTTTATTTTTTTATACTAGATAATTTCATCATATTTATCATATAAAACTAAATAAAAAATATAGTTTTCTTTCTAAATAAGGATTAATTTGATAATTTTACAAATTTAAGGTGATAAAATCAAACGTAAATTGACAATTTTACCTCCAAAAAGTCAAACTCCAGCCACATTTTTGCCGAAAAATGGTCAGAGGGATCAAATTGAGACAAAAAATTAAAGTTTAAGAATGCTAAAGCCAATAAATGAATTTAACAGACTAAAGTGACTTTAAATAAAAAGTTAAAGGACAAAATATAACATTTATCCTTCACTCTAATGTGTAAGACCCAATTGATACGACCTATATCGAACCCATTTATTTGGGTATAGAATGGGTAAGACCCAATAGGTAGGGTTCGGGTAAATATATAAGTAATAACTATGGGTATATATCGGGTTTGAGTCCTGGTAGAGTAATACACTTTTTGTTCTTTTAATTATTTGTAGGATTCCCATTAATGGTCCCATATTTTATAAAGATTCTCACATTTATTCATTTCTTTTGTCGAATTTTGCTAATATTTTGACGGAAAAGCATTGTGGCAGTTAACTCTTTGGCCTTGTGTATAATAGTCATGTGCTAGGATTTTCGTTAAAATACTAACCGAATCTGATGGAATGACTAAAAGTGAATTTTCTTTTAATTTAAGAGACCGTTAATGAGAATCTCATAACTAGTAGGATCAAAAGTGCACTAATTCTAAAATACGTGATGAAAAATACTATTTTCCCTAATTATTTCATTTACTTTAGTTGTATTTTACTTATAATTTTTTTCATAATTTATTTCCATCATAGAATCGTAAAGACCCTTGTAATCACGGATCTTCTATCATATTTTCGTATCACATATTTGTATCCATATTTTTTTGCAGCATGCATCAAGAGAAAAATAGCAAGATGAAAATCATAAATCAATACTTGAAGTGGTGTTCAAGACTAAAACTTCCACCAATTCCTTTCGCTTGGCGAAGGCTAGGCGGGGACGGCGAAAGAGAGGGAGAAGGAAGAGGGAAAAGGAGAGAAGGGGAGGAAGGTGCTCGATGATGGCAGCGCAGGGACGGTGGAAAAGAGAGAAGAGGAAAAGGAAGAGAGAAAAAGAAAGAAAAGAGAAGGAAAATTGGAAGAAAGAGGAGAAAAAGGTAGAATTCTAATGGACTTGGTTTGTTATCTTAAAACTTAAATATATAAATATATTTTTTTGCATAGTGTCCAAATCGAAGTTTTATAGACATGGGCTTTGTAATGTGAACTTTTGATAATATATGAACTTTGAGCTTGTATAATTTGAATATGAAATTCTTTTAAATAATTAGTTAATTTTATCAAATTGTTACATATAATTTAAAATTTTTAATTATATATTTGACGATGTGGTTCAATTTTTTGCTATTTTATTTTTAATTCTAAATTAAAACCAACCAACAAATACTGTGAGATTTTATTATAAATTTAGAATAGCATTTTGAAAAATAAATTATAAAAAAAAGGTCCAGTTCGGGTGGTTTTAAAATTATTTTTATCACCTTGGCGATATGAAAATTTTAATTGGGTTGAGCAGAAGTGAATGAATAGAAATTCAACTCTAATGTCAATTTGATGTAGGATAATTTAACTGATGAAATTCAAGATTAAGTGCCTATAGAAGTTCTACAGGAGCAACAGTGTTTGCAGACAGAGGAAGGAGAAGAACAGTAGCAACTGAAGTTTTAAAATTGCCTTCGTTTGTATTACAAGAAGAAGTCGTGTTTTTAGAAGCACGTGTTTAACTATATGTTTAAGAGACTTAGCAACTTAGTGGTTGTTTAAGTTAGTTAGCTTTCCCTGTATATAAGGAACTTTACCTCTGTTGTTTTGATATACTGAAAAACTGCAATTCACAATTCTTCTTCCAGCTCGATTTATTAAAATAATTTTGTTAAGATTTCTTATTTACAAAATCATGCCTTCGATTTTCTTTTTCATTACATCATCTTGATGTTAACAATGCCTACTTGAATGGCACACTTGATGAGGACATATATATGGATGCTCCCTGGGGCTATGAGGTTCCACAAGGTAAAGTATGCAAACTGAAAAAAATCATTGTATGGATTGAAACAAACATCTAGAAAGTGGAATGAGGAACTCACTAACAAAGTGAGAGAATTTGGCTTTGTACAATGCAGCCGATCACTGCCTATTTGTAAAAGGCTTAGGTATGAATTTGATTGCATTACTTATGTATGTTGATGATATACTAATAATTTCTGCTTCTGAATATTCTATAATGAATGTAAAGGATTATTTTGGATAAGCTTTTCACTGTGAAACACTTATGGAATGCTAAGTATTCCCTAGGCCTTGAACTGGCTCGTTTTGCAGAGGGATTAGTGGTCACTCAACACATATGCTCAGGACATTATTAAAGATGTTGGGCTGAGTAATGGCAGACATGCCACTACTCCACTGCCTCCAGCCCTAGAACTTACAGCAGAAACATGGGCTGTGCTTACTGACCCATCCAGATATAGAAGGCTTATTGGGAGATTATTATATTTGGGATTTACAAGACTTGATTTATGCTATGCTGTGCAACAATTAAGCCAACATCTTCACCCTTGTGAGAAGCATTGGGATGTTGCAGTTCATGTTGTTAGATACTTGAAAGACAACATCTCCACAGGCTTGTTCTTTGCTTAAAATACTGATTTCTCACTTCGAGTTTTTTGTGATGCAGATTGGGCTGCATGCCAATTGACAAGAAAATCCGGATTCTGCATATTCATGGGAGAGACCCCTATATCTTGAAAAGCCAAGAAACAGACCACAATGGCAAGATCATCAGCTGAAGCTGAATATCGAACCATGGCGACGACCACTTGTGAAGTAATATGGTTAATTTATCTTCTGAAAGATTTGGGAATTGAAATTAAAACACCAATTCCCTTCTATTGTGACAACAAAGCTGCTTTGCATATAACAACAAATTCAGTCTTCCACGAAAGAACAAAACACCTTGAAATAGATTGTCATGTGGTGAGAAACAAGTTTAAGAAAGGGCTGATACAACCAACGTATGTGGTTTCAAAACAGCAAGTTGCAGATGTATTTACAAACCACTATCCTGCAGTTCTTTCCTTCATTTAAGATCCAAGTTATCCTTGGTTACCCTCAGCCCAAGTCTAGCTTGCGAGGGGAGTGATGAAATTCAAGATCAAGTGCCCATAGAAGTTCTACAGCAGCAGCAACAGTGTTTGCAGACAGAGGAAGGAGAAGAACAGTAGCAGCTGAAGTTTTAAAACTGCCTTTGTTTGTATAACAAGAAGAAGTCGGGTTTTTAGAAGCACGTTTTTAACTATATGTTTAACTGACTTAGCAACTTAGTGGTTGTTTAAGTTAGTTAGCCTTCTCTATATATAAGGAACTTTACCTCTGTTGTTTTTTGATATACTGAAAAACTTTCGGTTTTCTTTTTCAACATTAACTAAAAATATTTGTGCTAAATCTAATAAAAAATTGTTTGAATAATCAAAATGTATTGAGTAATGAGTGTATCCCTTATATTTATAAGCAGGCTTAAAATAGAAGAATCTTAATAGAATTAAACTGAAAAATAAATTCTACTCAGTATATAATACTATAATTTTCTTATTTAAATAGATGTTATTTATTATTATAGTGTCTATCCTATTCCTTCTTGACCCCATCAGTGGGACATCAACAAATGCCATTGTGTTGCAACCTATTGTCATGTAAATAAATTTGCCTAGTCCAATTTGACTTGGGCACGTAATTAATTATAATTAGTTAACAAATGAACCCACAAAATGTTCTTGCCCCTACAATATTGGAAAATAGATTTGAACTCTTTTATAATTTTATCTACTAAACCCTTTTGTTTCTCTTGTTGGAAATCATTGGAAATTATGGGTAATTCAAAAATAAATCTCAGCATTACAAATAATAGATCGATGTGTATATTAATTAATTAACACATAGGTATAAAATCGTGAACTGAGTTAATCTGTAGCAGCGGAAGTACTACTATTCACGCATTCGGATCAAGCTCTCCCACAAGCCACGTCTTGATTGGATCATGAAAACAACGTCTTGGAAATCATCTCACAAACATTTTTAATATCATCCCCGTTAGATCTTGCTCCAAATGTTGTGCAAACCATAAACATGTCTTACTCGCCTTGATGGATTACTATCGGATTAACCCACTCATTTGCACACTTTAAATCCAAAGAGTTTATGGTGATGCTTCAATGATTTCTTTTTTTCTCTTTTTTTTTATATGATTGGATACTATTTCTACATATTTCAAAAATATTAAACATTTATAGTATTCAAACTTACAACTTTCTGATTGTTTCCTAATTTATTGACGAAGGACAGATATAATACAATGAAATTGGAGATTAATTTCTTAAGCAATATTATATTATTAGTCCAATAAAGACTCGTTATACGAAGCTGTAAACACGTCATTACGGTATGATTGGTATGAACGAATAGAATTAAGTGGGGATAGAATAAATTTAGAAATGAAATAATAATATATAAAGAATCATATTTGAATAGCATTCTTATAATTGGTACACACAACATATTAGATGAACTATCATTCATTAGTCAATTTTATTGACATAATCGATAATTCGAAAATAGTAATTAGTGATGGAATAAAGTTACTTTTATTACAAATTTTTCCTTTAGTATCTTTTTTTAAAAAAAATTACGTATTTATATTTTATTGAATTTAATTGTATAATAACAGTATTTGCAAAAATGCTTATAGATGGTTATAAACAACTCATAAAATATCTCATATTTCATTGGAAATTAATATTTATTTATATAAGAAATAATTTATTTGACTTAATAAACATATATATAATGTTTTTCTGCCAAAAAATAAAAATAAACAATGATTCGAACAACCAATAGACCAATCTATTCAATCATAATGCATTTATTATTATTTCTTCAATACTTGGTGAAACTAATATTTTTAATTAATAAAAATAATTAAATATCAAACAAGTATTATTTACCATGCATACACAATTATTTCGCAATACTAAATACCGGAAATACATAAATTGAATAACAAGTAAAACTTCATATAAACTAATACAAGAAAAAAAAAAAAACTTTCATTCACAACAAGGAATAGTTAATACCATATCGGAGAAGGGAACGACTAATCTTTTATTTTACGGAATAATAATTCTCAAACCTTAATCATACCATCATAGACGTAGAAATAAACTTGGAATACCGATTTCATTTTTCCTCCATTTCTACGTACCGATCACACCCTTACGTTATTTCCCATCACTTCCTTACAAAATACATGCTTCATATGGGATTAAAGAAATTAGTGAAGTCGTTCACTTTTATTCCGAAAAAAAATTATTAGATAATTTAGAAAATAGTCAAATTGATTGATTAAATATGCTTTGAAAACGTAAATAACACATCCATCAACACGGGTAAAATTTATTTTAATCCTCAATATTTAATTTTAATTTCAAAATAATCTCTATTTTTTCAATTCACTTCAAATTACTCATTTAGTAGGTGTAGGGAGGTACTCCCCTCAGTGGTAACTTAAACAAATGGCCTAGCCAACTATTACAGGTATAAATATAACGGAGTACAAAACTCCTTTAAATATTACAGACCAAAATAAATAACAGATAATATAAACAAATTATATTATAAGATTGAGATAGGTGGCTCAGAATGAACCAGATCCGAGTGAAACAGCACCAAGCTCGGTCATAGAAGACTCAGTATCCACAGTCGCACCCATGGCTACTCCACCTTAACAACTTCTACCGAAAATCACCGAAATCAACAAGTCACAGAGACTGATCAACAGGTCACGGAGACTGATCAACAGGTCACGGAGACTGATAGCAGGTTCACTTAGAACTCGAGGGATATGGAGGTATGTGGGTAGTATTTCTCGTGTGTTTCGGTCAAAGGGAGAGCATCCCTATTTATAAGAGCAGGTGGGGGAAATGGAGAAGGAAAGCTTGGTGGCTTTCCATAAGCCATTAGACTGGCTTAGGAAAACCAGCTCCTTCTCCGGTGAAGAAAGGAGAAGGAGAATCATACCAAAATCCATGGAAGAGTATAGAAGGTAAGAGGAAGAACCGAAGTCAGCGGCGCAGTAGTAAAAGAGGGGGAAACAGACTAACCTTTAGGGTTAGAAATAAGCTTAAGTAGGTATACTAGTGGGTCAGGTGATGGGTACCGAGTATGGGCCAGGTAAAGCCGAAGTGGGTCATGCCAGGTGGGTGGACCTTGTGGGCTTTGCCTTTAGTGGGCCGTGGACATTGGGCTATAATTATCGACATGCTCCACCTTGGACCAATGATCCATAAGGAAACATCGTCCGGAGCTTAGTGCAGATCTGGAACTTTTAATCACAGCCCGGGGACCCTCCTGCGTGTACCTGCAAACGAAAAACAACTAGAAGAGAGCAGGGTTAGTCAAGATTTAATCTAAGAATTTTTAAACACAAATTGAACTTTTCTACCGGTAGGCTTTTGGTCCCCTTATTAGCGGGATTTTCCTCGATTTTGATCTTCTCCAGTTTTATGGCATCCTTACCAACAATGTCACGAATGAAATGAAATCTAACATCTATATGTTTGGTACGATCATGCAAGACAGGATTTTTGCAAAGTTAAATTGAGGACTGATTGTCCGAAAAAACAACTAACTTTTCTTTTGAAAACCCAATTTCTTTGATAAGACCATCAAGCCAAATGGCTTCTTTGAAAGCTTCGATTGTAGCAATGTATTCCGCTTCAGTGGTTGATAAGGCAACTATGTGTTGTAGTTGGGATTTCCAACTAATGCATGCACCGCATAAAGTAAACACATAAGATCTAGTGGACTTACGGCTATCACGATCATTTGCATAATTTGAGTCCACAAATCCAACAAGTTGAGTATAGTCAGAATTTCTAGAAAAAGTAATGCCAATATCAATAGAGCCACGTAAATATCTAAGCAAGTATTTCAAAGCTTCCCAATGAGGTGTACCAGGATTTGACATGTATCTACTAAGACAACTAATTGCGTATGCAATATCAGGTCGTGTGCATATCATGAGATACATAATGGAACCAATAACATTTGAATAGGGAACTTTATCCATCTTTGCTTTTTCAGAATCTTTTTTGGGAGATTGATCTTTTGAAAGTTGAAAATGTGCAGCTAGAGGTACCGAAACAGGTTTTGCATTTTCCATGGAAAACTTTTTCAAAACAGATGAGATGTAAGACTTTTGGTTTAAAAGAATAGAAGATTTTTCTCTATTTCTAGAGATGTTCATGCCAAGAATTTGCTTTGCATTTCCAAGGTCTTTCATTTAAAAAACATTACAAAGCTGTTTTTGTAAATCATTAATGAGATGAGAATTTGGGCTAGCAATAAGCATGTCGTCAACATAAAGAACAAGAAAAATGGGTGAATCATGCACATGCTTAAAGTAAAGACAATGATCATAATGACTTCTATTGAATTTCAAGGAAAGCATGAATGAGTGAAATTTCTTATTCCACTGTCTAGGTGATTGTTTTAAGCCATATAACGATTTTTTCAGTAAGCACACAAATTCAGGCTTGGATTTATCAAAAAAACCAGCAGGTTGACACATACAAATATTCTCATCTAAATCACCATGTAGAAAAGCAGTTTTGACATCCATTTGCTTGAGTTCCCAATTGTAGTGTGCAGTGAGAGCAAGAATAATACGCACAGTTGTGTATTTCACGATAGGAGAAAAATTTTCATTATAATCTATACATTCTTTTTGCGTAAACCCCTTAGCTACTAACCTAGCCTTGTATTTGATAGGGTTTTCTTGCTTGATTTTATAAACCCACTTACAGTCTACTATGGAGGCATTTTGTGGTTTGGGAACTAAAACCCAAGTTTTGTTTTCCTTTAATGACTTCATTTCTTCATTCATAGCACTAAGCCATTGTTTGGATTTCATAGCCTCATCTATGCTAGTAGGTTCAGTTATCTCAATGTTTAGGGCAGTCTCAAAATCTCTAAGTTTAATTGGAGCCCTAATTTGTCTTCTATTTCTGTCCCTACCAAGTTGGTAGTTTTCTAAAGGGTTTGGTTCGAGATTTTTTGTATTTTCAGTCTCATTTTCTAATGTGTTTTCTAATTCTCCCTCCTGTTGGTTATCCCTTAGATTGTTCTCCACCTTATTAAAGGTTTTCTCTTTTTCTAAGGTTTGGGTTTTCTCTAAGCAAGGCATTTCGTTTTCATTGAATGTTACGTCTCTACTAATTAGAACCTTAAATCCGAGTTGACTACGTACCCAAAGGCGATACCCCTTAACCCCCATAGGATAACCAATAAAAACACATTTTATGGCCCTTGGTTCTAACTTATCAACAGATTGATGCACAAAAGCAGAACATTCAAAGACACGTAATGCAGATAAGTCAAGAATTTTACCAGTCCAAACATGTTCAGGAGTTTTACCAAGTAATGGCACAGAAGGAGACACATTAATCAAGTGAGCAGCAGTAAGAACAGCCTTACCCCAAAACGTTTTTGGTAAACCAGAACTTACAAGTAAGCATCTAACTTTATCAAGTAAAGTGCGATTCATTCTTTCAGCGATACCATTTTGTTGGGGGGTATAGGGGTTGGTTTTGTGTCTCTTTATGCCATGTTTATCACACATTTCAGAAAAGCTTTGATTGCAAAATTCCAAACCATTATCAGTACGAGTAGATTTCAACGTTTTTCTAGTTTGGTTTTGAACTAAAACTCTCCATTTTTCAAACTTTTCAAATACTTCAGATTTGTGCTTCATTAAGAAGATGAAAACTTTTCTAGAGAAATTATCAATAATAGATAAGAAATATCGATTACCACCGTGAGTAGGCACATTCGAAGATCCCCAAACATTAGCATGCACATAATCAAGAATGCAAGTAGACATGGAGGGATTTGGGGAGGGTGAAGCAGGGAAATGCACTTTATGATGTTTACCAAGTACACAATCATCACAGAAATCCAATTTTTCAATGTTCTCATTCAAAATGTCATCTTTTCTTAAAAATCAAGACCTTTTTGACTAATATGACCAAGTCTCTTATGCCATAAAGTAGTTGAATCATATTCAGAAACAGAGGCAGCAAGATAATCGTAAGAAACAGTGCATATATAAAGATTACGCTTGCGTTCAGCTTTAAAAACAACTAATGAGCCCTTCATGATTTTCATGAGGCCTTTGCCCCATCTACCCTCAAGACCATCTTCCTCTAAAGCGGCACAAGAAATAAGATTATGGCTCAAATCAGGAATATATCTGAAATTTTTTAAGGTCATTTTATAGCCATCTTTAAAACACATAAAAATGCCACCAAGACCTTCAATTTCACATCTCTTCTATTAGCCATAGAAACAAAACCAGCATGCTCATAACGCAGATTAGTGAAAATATCTTTGAAAGGACTCATATGAAATGTGCAGCCAGAATCAATCAACCATTCATGCATATCAAAGGAATTCACAGAGTTTGCTTCGCACACAACAAAAACTTCACCATTATTCTCATCAGACACATTATTAACCTTTTCTTTTTCATCATATCTATCTCGATTTCTAGGTTTTCTACAATCCTTAATGTAGTGTCCTTTTATACCACAGTTATAACAACGTCTCTCTCTAGTTTTGTCATCATTATTAAAACTATCTTTAGGTTTAGACTTGTTCCATATCCATTTCTACTCTTACTCCTACTTCTGCTTCTGTTATTATATCTGGAGCTTCTAAACTTAGATCTTCCCCTAACCGAATTCACCTCGTGTTGGTTTTGACTAGGTTTATTAGCCCTAAGGTCCATCTCCTTACTCTTAAGTCCACTCACAACAGTTTCAAGATTAACAGAATATCTACCATACTTAATAGCAGATTTAACATCAGAGTATGATTCAGGAATAGCATTCAGTAAAACAATTGGAGAATATTCATCAATGTTCTTGTCACCAGTGAGTTTAATATCTTGTATAAGCTTAGTAAAATCATCCAGGTTTTCATCAATGTTTTTAGACAAGTCAAGTTTATACTTGAAAAATTTTTCCAATAAAAACAGTTTGCTTGGTAAAGATGTCTCAGTATAAAGCTCTTTAAGTTTATTCCATAAATCTTTGGAAGAATTTTGTTTTCCAACCTTACGTAAAACCGTGTCAGATAAATTTAAAATAATTGATGAGTAAACAAATTCATCATTTTCTTGTATTTTCTCTTCAGAAACATTTTCCAAATAATTGCCATCAATGGCTTTAAAAACTCTTTGTTGGATCAAAATTCTCTTCATTTTCTGTTGCCCGATTGAAAAATTACTTTTACCATCGAATGGTTGTAGGTTATAACCGGCCATTTTAAAATAGGTTTTCAGAAAAAATTTTGAGTAAGTTTCAGAAAATGTACCCTTTTAGTGATTAACACAAAAAACAGAAATTCTCAACAAATACGACAGACAATAGTTTATAGAATCAGGGAGTCACAAAGAAACAGAAATTTCAGCAGATGTAACAGGCCGCAATAATCAGTTATTAAAGAAAGAACTAAGTCACAACAGTTTAAGATTTCACAGAGAATATGAGATCACAAAGATCACAGTTATTTCCAAACAGTTGATAAATGACAGACACTCCAGAATATATATACCAACAGTTTTATAAGAAGATCACACAGATCAGTATTATGGAGAAAAAATCACTCAGATTAGTAAGTATCACAGAGATTAAGAGATCACTTGACTACTGTGGTTCAGTCGAGCTATTCTAGAATTCCTTTCCTAACGGTCTAAGGCCAAGGGTAGCAGTCAAGCTAGGATCAAGCCTGTCCTTTGAGACGACTTCCTACTTCGAGGGAGCCCCAAGCCAACCAGTTTCAATCCCATTGGTTAAACAACCGATATGCGACTAACCTAGCTCATTCGTCCAGAATAGGGCTTTTAACACAAACTATATCACATTGGTTAAAGAAGTGAGATGCCCTGCAATCTGTCCTTCTTTCCCACGAGAAAACTGTATTCCAACAAACCATGCCAGTTAGGAATAGGGACTAGTCTCATATTCACTAGCTTAGAGGGCGGGATCTCTTGTTCTAAAGGTCAGTCTTGAGGAAAAGGCTGTAAAGGAAGTTCACGCCTATAATCCTTTGCTATAGTAAGAGCTGGTCCTAGGAAGGAAGTCCCTTCTTTTCAAAAAGGCACGCAACCCACCTTCCTTTAATGAATGAGCCTAGCTAACCCTCCAAGCTATGATGAGGAAGGAGATGCCCTAATCTGATTGAGAGCCTATAGGCATAGCTGCATTCAATCCTAACTCTAGCTAGTCCTTTCTGACTCTAATCTGCCTTTGCTTCAAGCCCTTCTGTACCCACTTCTTTTAGAACTCCAACCGAAAAGAAGGCTTGACTTGAACAACATCGGAAGTACTTTCAGAAGAAAGGGCTTTCCTGCCTATTGATTCTTGTGATTCTTCAACAGTCTGTCTTATATTACGATCTTTCTAGTTTGCTTGAGGTATTGGTTCACAGATCAAAGTGAAAGTAAAGGAGTCTCGAACCCTAGTACTTTCTATGCAACTCCTTCGGTATTTCCTACGCTTTTTTCATATAAAGAAGAAGTTGCTCGCCTCTGTTTCTTACTATAATATAAGAGTAGGAAAGCTAGCCTTTCAGTAAAAGCCCTGAAGAACCTGCTTCATTGTAGTATGCCAGCCAGTTCCCGGTCACCAAGCCAACAATTTGAATATATACGACTAGGGCAAGATCCGAGCCCTCATACCTCGGAGCAGTAAACGACCTAGGGATTGATATTCCTAAGCAAGCCAAGCAGTTTCAGACTTTGGTGGGAACAGCCTATATCTATATGAGGAAAGCAAAGAGTAAGCAATCAAGCCAAGGAGCAAACCTTTCAAGAGATCAAAGCAATCCGGCCAAGCAAGCCAGGCCTGAAAGAAAGAAGGAAAGCAGGGACAACGGTCTTTCTCTTCTATAAAGCGAAGCAAAGCGCATGGCGCTGAAGTGAAGAAAGCTCAATAAACACACGAACACGATGCAGGGCATAGCATAAATGAGACCGCGGATCATTTCATATATATCATATACTCTAGTATGATGGGCCTTTCTCGATGCTTTTGGGTGAAAAAACCAACCGACCCAGCAGTGATCGATGACAGAATGGTACGAACAAATCCAAGTCATTGTATTTGATAGTTCTCCATTGACTTCTCTCTTTACCCCTTTGCATATGTTCCTAAACGGGTGTGCACCTCCAGAGGGGCAGGGGCCAGATTAAGAGAGGGGGGCTAAGGACAGGGAGAAGGAAGGTGTTTTAAGTGTATGGAAACGGGACATCGTTCTTTCGAGTGTCCTCGCCGGAGAAGTTGGCTCGAGCGGTCGAAGACGCTGATGCTTGATAGCGCCCCACAACCTCGGTAATCATACGCCCGGTAGGGGAAATACCCGCAAAAAACAGCAGAGATTAAAAGAACACAAGGTCAACAATATCAGAACCAAAATAATGCGAACCGAGGCTCACCAGCCTAAGTCCCGTCCAGATACCTGACGACCTCGAGGGTCCGACCAAGAGGGATATTAGGGGGTTTAACCGCGGTAAAACAGAAACAGTAATATTTCGGCCGTAATGTAGAACGAGATATCAAAATGACAGTATATCAGCGGAAAATAAGGAGGAGGGGTTTCAGATGTTACCACCATCGGAGACGTTCGGATCAGATACGGCTCTGATACCACTGTAGGGAGGTAATCCCCTCAGTGGTAACTTAAACAAATGGCCTAGCCAACTATTACAGGTATAAATATAACGGAGTACAAAACTCCTTTAAATATTACAGACCAAAATAAATAACAGATAATATAGACAAATTATATTATAAGATTGAGATAGGTGGCTCAGAATGAACCAGATCCGAGTGAAACAGCACCAAGCTCGGTCATAGAAGACTCAGTATCCACAGTCGCACCCATGGCTACTCCACCTTAACAACTTCTACCGAAAATCACCGAAATCAACAAGTCACAGAGACTGATCAACAGGTCATGGAGACTGATAGCAGGTTCACTTAGAACTCGAGGGATATGGAGGTATGTGGGTAGTATTTCTCGTGTGTTTCGGTCAAAGGGAGAGCATCCCTATTTATAAGAGCAGGTGGGGGAAATGGAGAAGGAAAGCTTGGTGGCTTTCCATAAGCCATTAGATTGGTTTAGGAAAGCCACCTCCATCTCCGGTGAAGAAAGGAGAAGGAGAATCATACCAAAATCCATGGAAGAGTATAGAAGGTAAGAGGAAGAACCGAAGTCAGCGGCGTAGTAGTAAAAGAGGGGGAAACAGACTAACCTTTAGGGTTAGAAATAAGCTTAAGTAGGTATACTAGTGGGTCGGGTGATGGGTACCGGGTATGGGCCAGGTAAAGCCGAAGTGGGTCATGCCAGGTGGGTGGACCTTGTGGGCTTTGCCTTTAGTGGGCCGTGAACATTGGGCCATAATTATCGACAGTAGGTAATTTCTCATATTATATTTATAATTTTTTTTTGGTATATAAAGAATTCATTTTAAGCTCTCATTTTCATTTTGCAATTTTCGATTTGGTTCCTCACGCATGAAGTTAGAAAAATATAATATTTTTAGTAGAAGAATTTACCATTGGACAATAATTTAGATGATAACTTGATAAAATGTTGTATAAATATAATTATTGTTAATTTAACGAATTTGCATTTTTTTTAAAATAAAAGAGCACTTGAATAAATAAATCAAACAAAAAGGTTTAAATAATAAAATATAGCACAACTATTTAAACGAAAGATCTCTGAAATTGCAACATAAATAACAAAATGATATGTTTGTTAAAAAAAAAAAATAGGGAAATTTCAAAAGCTTTTTTGTTAAAAAAATTTCACTCTAGTTTTTATTTCAATTTTTTTATCCAACTTTATTCAAGTGTTTTCTTTATTTGAAAATTATAAGAGTTGTGCTTATATCTCATTGATCGAATTATTATTTAAATAAGTTCTCAATTGTAAATACTGTAATTAAAAAGAGATATATTTTTTTTATTAATTTAAGTGCAAGGGATGAACTTGCAATTTAAAATGAAAAGTGAAGAATTAAAATGATTTTGTATAAAGGTAAAAGTTTTATAAGAGTATTATAGAAAAATGGGTGAATAGCAATTTTATCCACCGTGATATTGAAAATGAATACATTATCTCTCATATTAAAAAAATATAGTAATTTATCCCTATATATTTTTTAAGATGAAGCATTTTACCTCCTTATATAGGGAGGTAAATTGTTTTATTTTAAAAATCATATGGGATAAATTGTTGTATTTTAAAAAATACAAGAGGTAAACTATTATTTGTTTTTTTATGAGAGGGTAATTTGCTCATTTACGATATCACATGGGGTTGGTTTGCATTTTTTTCATAAAAAAATCATTCATCAAACAGATTAATTTAAAGTGAATTAAAAAGACAAGAATTATTTTGAAGTTAGAACTCAAACTACGTAAACGCGTAACTAGTAAACAAGTCCATTGACTCTGAAAAGCAAGACCTGAAACCACGCAGAAATTTCCCCACCACCATCAATCAGCGTATACCAAAACAAAGGTTCAACCATATTCACTTCATTCCATAGTTTTTCCATCTCCAGAAGGTACTCTGAAGTTCATGGCAAGAATTTCAGCTCCAGGCACCATTTTCACTCCCCTGTTTGATTGATTAGTCCCCGTCACCTGAAAATATTTAAAAATGGCCTTTCACCATAGAAAGCTTTTACTTGGCCCTGATACAAAGCCTGAAGAAAAATCGGGGCCTGTTAAAAAGCCCGGAGATGACAAGGAGTACGAATCCGCCTGTTACAACTGCTATTCTTGCCCTGACGAGTGCTACAAATACTTGCCTCCTCAGCCCCCGCCTCCATCCGCCTCAAACCATCCACATTCGTCAACCTTGATCCTCACGTTGTCTATTCTTGGCCCTGTTTTTCTGTTCCTTTCCTATCTTACTATCCGCAGATACCTGTCGAGCTGGAGGAATTCCAGGAGGAGGAGTTCTCCAGGCCTGGAGAATGATAACTTGAGGGAGGATTTCATTGACGAGCTTCAAGGGCCCGTGGTAGATCATCCCATATGGTATATCCGCACTGTCGGCCTTCCACAGTCCGTCATCGATTCAATTACAATGTTTAAGTATAAAAAAGACCAGGGGTTGACTGAAGAGACTGATTGTTCTGTTTGCTTGAGTGAGTTTCAAGAAGATGAGAGCATCAGGCTTCTTCCCAAGTGCAGCCACGCCTTTCACGGGCCTTGTATCGATACTTGGCTGAGGTCACACAAGAATTGTCCCGTCTGTCGCGCGCCGGTGAGTTCAGAAGCGCCAGGTTCTACAGATTCAGGGTCAAGGGTAGAGAATCAAATGGAGAGTGTACCAGAAACTCTGCCCGAATTAGGATCTGATGAACAAGGAGAAACGAGGAATGTGTGCGAAAATATTAGTGAATTGCCTGTCGAAGACAATCACCTGGCTGAAGTTTTGTCCAATGATTGTCGGCACAACGACACGAGGAATGGCGACTTCCGGATACAAAGTGATTTAGCAGATCGTCGGGTGGGAATGGATCAAGAACTGCAGCCCGTCAGGAGGTCCGTTTCACTGGATTTTTCTTCTGCTTCGACGATTTACGCGAATGTCCGTGCTCAGACAGATGAAGGGTGTCGGGGTAGTAAGGTAATGACTGAGAAACAAGATTCAGATGTGAGTGTGAAGAGGAGAAGTAGAAGTAGGTATTCTTCTTCATATCTGTGTTCTCTGAGAAAAGGGCCTGTTTCAATGAAGAGATCCTTCTCATTCAGTGGGAAGTGCCTGTTTCAATGAACTGATAGGGAATCAATTTTGACTGTTCCCTAGTTTCACTATCTATCCACGATTCTGTATACAGAAAATGTTGAATATAAGTAGATTTATTTTGGAAAAATTGAAATATACCCTATGAGTTTGTTCTTGGAATGAGTATTAGTACTTTAGTTTTGTTTTTTGGATTAAACCACCAAATGGTCGAGGGATTTCTCGCTGATTGAATTTTTTGTTGCAAATTGTATTTGATCTCGTACCTTATTAATTCATACATGCTACGTGTATAAATTTTTTTTTTTAAATAAAATATATGATGCTATTTTTATATACGTGACGTCATTACGTATATTAAATGGAATAGAAAATGAAAAATAATTTGCCATAAAAAATTCAACCTAAATTTTCCGGGCTCCCATCATTTCAATAAGCCAAAAGAAAGGCTTACAATGTTAATAAAATTCATAAGCCCTCTAGACAAAAAGGTAGGGGTGATTACACTACGATTTTGATTTTATTAAAGCTATTTTTAAATTAAATTGGTATTGACTATTTTATAAAATTATTTTCTTGAATTTTTCTACTTTTAAAGTCAAAATCAAAACTGCAATTTTGCGATGTTAACACTTTCAGAAAAAAAAAAGATATTGAGACTAAAAAAAAGTACGAAAATATATGGTTAAAACCCTTCTATTGACAAAAAAATAATAGATTTTCGAAATAATTAAAATTAAATACACAATAATTTGAGAACATACATAGTTATAGTTTTTTAGATAACAAAATGTAATAGGTTTCGTAATAGTTAAAGTTAAATACACGATAGGTTAAAATACAATACCACTAAAAGTCTTTAAAAACGTTTTTTAGTGAGAATGCATTTCCATTTTACTTCTCAATTTTTAAATTTATATAGGTCACTCATGAGTTTGTCATAGTTGTCTTTCTGTCACATAAAAAATACATATACCTATATACCTATATTTGGAAACAACTAATCCAAACATATTCTCAATTTTCGAACAAAAACTAATAAAATATTTCTACACATTTTCAATTGTTAGAAACTGAAAATGAAAATGAAAACACAACCAAACGGGCTAGTTTTATAAAAACAGGCTTTGCAATTTGGACCTTTGATAATATATGAACTTTAAACATTTATAATTGGAATATGAAATTCTTCTAAACAATTAATTAGTTTTATTTAATTATTATAAAAATTAATTATATATTTAAGGGTTCAATTTGATTTTTAATGATTTTTTAAAATTTTATATAAAAATCAAACTAATAAATATGCTTTGATTTATTCTTAATATCGTAATTTAACAGATAAATTATAAAAAATGGTTCGATTTGCAGTTTTATTTATTTATTTATTTTATCACCGCTAATAAAAGGGCCCAACGAAGGCCCATATAAATATCAGTCCAAAAATTGGCTAAACAAAACTATGCAACCCACAAAAGTTCAGCCCAAACTCCTTCAAAGGCCTCCGACCCAGGTGAATAGTCCAATAAGCGAAGGCCCATCCTGCTGAGTGTGATCCGCAAAAGAGGAGTCCACAGCCCAACACATGTCGCCCAAATCAGCAGCAATACTTTCAAAAAGCCATGAACAGTTTCAATTGAAACTAGGGCTATAAATGATCCGAATTAAGTCAAACACATAATTGTTCAAATTTATTTAAATTATTATCCAACAATAAAATTATATTTGAATTTAATTTGATTATTGATCTAATCGAGTTCAAACGAGCTTTAATTGAATCAAACACGAGTTGAGCCCGAGTCATTTCATATTTTTAAATATATTTTATTACTTTTGCACCAATGAAATCAAGCTCGAGTCGAGTCCAAAAGTTTAATGAGTAAAAAATTCTGTTCATATTTGATTTGTTAAGTTTGAAAAGTCGAGTTCAAACAATTTTTTATTAATCGATATCAATCGAGCATCGAATAGTTAATTATTTTGTGAACCCTAGCCCAAACACACCAGTCCAAACCACAAAGAACCTGAGAAATGAGAACACAAAAAAAGCCAAAAAAAATAAAGCGAATTGATCCAAATAAATTAAAAATTAGGAGTGGCAAATAGGCGGGTTGGATCGGGTTCCAAACAGGTTGGGTTTAAAATGTATTTGATTTAATGGGTCGAAAATAAGTTGGGTTGCAAATGGTTTGGATTTATATTTAATCTTTACAAAATTTAAAATTTTAGATAATAATAATAAGATGACAATATTTTTAATTCAACTTGTAATATAATATAATAGATTAAATTTGTATTATTCATTATTTATGGAAAGTAATCAAGTTACATTAAAGATTCATTTCTTATGTATATATAATAAAATGTTTGTAAAGTATTAAAAGTTACCGTATTTGTCAAAATATCAAAACAAATCATGAGATGAATAGTTGTGCAATTAATTCTCCATGATTCTTTCTAAAATTGAATACTAACATTATAAATTATTATTAGATACTGATTTTTGATATGTTCATTGAAATTTATAATATAATTGTATATTGTCAATTTATTAGGAAAAAAAAGAATTTGAAATGGTTACATACAAATTGCAAGTTTTGACTATTTTATAAAATTCTTCACTTTCCTTTAATTTGTTTCTCATTAATTTAAAAAATAATAATTTCCTAAATAAATTTTGAAATTTTTGTTTCTCATAAAAATATGAAAAGTTATAAATGTAAAAATAGTAAGTAATATATAGTATAATTAAATCAATCCTCACGCACTTAAAACCCATCACAACTCATATACATCACCAATCCACTTAAACTCTGTTATCAACCCATATAAAACCCATCATCAACCCATTGAAAACTCACTACCAACCCGATAGGACCCGTATAGAACTCATGATTATAATTAATACAAATATTTTTCATCAGTTCTACTAAAATTACTTTTGGTAAACTAATAGAAAATTAAACATGAAAAATTACAGTTGCACCTTCTGAGGTTGTAGTTGTGATTAAAAGTACACTCCGTATTTACCAGCAAGAGTTTATGCAAATATTACACTAACATAAGAAAATATACCTATAATTTTACAAAAAAAAAATAAAAAATATGCTTGTAGCTTAGAACAAAATCAGCAAAAATGCATCAGACTTTGATTGGAGAGAAAAAGTCATGGAACAAGCAATAAAAATTAAAGGAGTTAAGCGGAAGTAGGATGATGAGACTTATTTTTAAATTATATTCTTTTTTAAAGAAATTTTGCAATTACATTTACATTTTATTTGAAAATTCATGGTTTACAATTGGCCCTTTTAAATTAGGAATTGAACAAAAATTATTGACGTGAGCAAAAGAATGACCGGAATTTTTAATTTTACTTCTTATTTAACATTCACATATAATAATTTTGTACTTATAAAGAAAAAATATAACAGTGTTAACCTCACTCTCTATATATATATTATATTTATTTTCTTATAAAGTACAAAAATATATATAAAAATATTAAATGAGGAAAAAAATTGAATACTTATATAATTTTTTCAATATTTTCCATCCAAACCCCAACGATAAAAGATTAAGTGTAAACACAGAATTTTTTGGAGGGGGTGTAAGTGTAATTTTAAATTTTTCTAGAGAAAAATATAATTTCATATTTTTAAAGGAGGTCTCAATGTAATTATTTATGAGAAATACTATTATTAGCAGTAACATAATCTCTTGCAGATTGGTGGAATTTGTTGTTAATTTGAGTTATCAACGAATTTAGCAAGAAAAATATTTTTTTGGTAATTATTTTGTCGCTGATTTTAGCATTGAATTTTTTTGTGAATAATATTTTTAGAAATTTTACCAACTACAATATTTGTTAGTAAACATTTTTTTGGGGGAAGGGAGGGGCTTTTCAATTTTTTTGCCAAAGTCAATTATGTTTATTTGCAACATTAAAATTCCGAAAAAAAAAATATAGTTTAGCCTCATGTGATATTGCAAATATGTGTAAATTATCCTCCTATAAAAAAATATTTAGCAATTCCGTTGTATTTTTTAAAATTAAGCATTTTAACCCCTAGATAAGGGGGTAAATTGCTTCATTTTAAAAAATATAGCAAGATAAATTGCTATTTTTTTTTCATAGACGGTATTTTGCTCATTTGCAATATTATAAGAGGAAAAATTGCATTAAACTCTTAAAATTCCTCTTTAATTATATCGAGTAAATATTTTATTTTTTAATGTTAATTTTGAAATCACAAAAACTTAAAATCTTTTGCTATGTTGTTTGCTAATTACCAAAAGATTTACTCCCCTTTCTAATTTTCCTAACTATTGGCATAATTTCTTATACATTTTCATTTTTCATGATTTTACATGTTTCTTTAATTTTTAAGAAGTTTTAATTATATTTTGGGAGATATTCCCAGTGAAATTCTAGTATTTAATTATACATACGAAATAAACCCTGGAAACGATACTTTAAATCATGAATGAACATAAAAACTCATATCTAGAAATACAAGGGATTGAAGAAAATAATTTGTTTTCAGCAACCACATGATTAGGCATTTAGGTATTTGAAATTTAGATTCATCCAAGAATTTGAAGATTGTAAATCCAAAATATTTATTTCAACGTGTTCGGATTTTGAATACAATATAATAAGTCTGAATTGAGGTGTGAATATTCACTATTATAATAAGTTTGAATTTGGATGTTAACCACCCATTAACATGCTTAAATGCAGAACAGAAGCAATTCGCTTCATTGCCATATTTGTGTAGAATTCAACATGACTTAAAACTTCAATTTGAATGATAAATCTGCACAAAATACATTAAGTTTCCTACTTTTCAAATATTTCTTAGATGTGAGAGACAAACTTAATATATTTTTGGTCGAATTTTTTACCCTGTTTTGTTTATGATCTTATTTGGATTTTGCTTTAATCCATTTTATGTCCTTTGTGGTTTTGTTTGTATTGTGTTGTGGTGTCGTCAATTCCAGATGTGCAGACTTGATGGCTCCTTCCCGCTTCCTGGGCGGCTCCGTGGTTCTACATTTGCGTGTCTCATCTTCGGTGTTAAGTTAGATGGATCGAGTTGTGGAGCGCATTGGTCGTTCTTTGCAACTTACTGAAAATGAAGAGGAAGGCCTTATCCTTCCAAACAATTTGTGGAAGTGGAATCCAAACATTATGTGTTGTGCTTGGTGGGTCGGTTATTATCTGACAGACAATAGAATTTTAAGGGTCTGTGTCGATCGGTAGGAGCATGATGACTCCGGTGAGAGGGATGGAGATTCAGAGGCTTCTAGAGGGCTGTATGTCGTTTCTGTTCAATCACGCTATTGACTGAAACAGGGTCTTTTAAGGGTCTCCATGGAGTTTTGAGGAAAGCATATTAATTTTTAATGGTATTCATGAACACAAAACCCCATGCAAGTGCCAATTACTCACTGTGATTTCTTTGTCCATGTCCATGATTTGCCAATGAATAGAGAGGTGGCTTCTTTGATCGGAAATAATTTGGGAGTCTTCCAAGATGTGGAAATGGATGAGTAGGGACGATAGTGGGGGACTACACTTCGGATATGAGTATCTCTTGAGATTAGTAGGCCACTGAAACGAGCTCTTAAACTTAAATCAGTTGGTGGGGAGGAACTCTTGGTGACATTTACATACGAAGGTTTACCAAAATTTTTTTACTTATGTGGAAAGCTTGGGCACATCCAAAAATATTGCGAATTAGTTCAAGGAGGACTATTAAGACCCAGGAGATGACACACCGTATGGTTCATGGCTTCGAGCTGTTCCCCAATTTAGAGGCCGACGCAGAGAGGTTTTCATTACAAACCCCCTTTTTGGAGGTAAGTTGACTATCGCAACTTTCCCCCACCAAAGGAGAAAAATCAGATTTTGGTGAGAGTAAGGACGCTGGCCAGTCTTCCCTGTCCACTTACCGTAAGGTTATTAATAAGGATGCAATGTTGAGCAATCCACGGCGGTGGGGGAGGGGGCGGTTAACTTCCATAAATTCTATCTCAAATGTGCCAGAGACTGACCTTTCATCTCATCTTTAGTTAGCAAGCAATTTAGGACTTCATGGTAAGGGCATTGAGGAGAGTGAGAAACAATTTGCAAGGGCTAAAGATGCTTCTTCCATGATTGATGCACAAACACTTCTTTCTGAAGGATATAAGCCAGGCTCTTTATTCCTTAACTTCGATGTGCAGCGAACACCACTTTTGGGCTGTAAATCGTCTTTGATTAATATACCTTTTCACTTTAGTACAAGGGGGAATGTAAGGCGGGCAGTGGGAGACAGATAGGAGGCAAGCCAAAAACTCAATTGTTAAGAGCAAGTGCAGCTGGGGTGTTATTCCAATTGAGGATAATCCAAATGTCGTGCAAGAATAGAAAAATCCTTAATTGGGGATGAAAATATCGCTTCTATATTAGCGAAGGCTGCCATATTGCAGCCTCGCTGCAAACCATGAAAATATTTTGCTGAAATTGTTAGGGGTTGGGGTCCCCTTGGACAGTTCAATCACTTGGCAATCAGGTGAAGTTCCATAACCCCAACTTGGTTTTTATCTCCGAGACCCCAAGTTTTCTACTAGAAGATGTGAGAAAATTAAAGAATGCCTTAATATGTTCAGTGTCGGGGTCGATTCCAAAGGGAGGGGAGGTGGTTTGTTACTTCTATGAAAAAGGAGATCGAGATTCAAGTTCAATTCTTTTGTAGCAATCACATTGATGTTATGGTTTTAGATTCTGGTAATGATGGGGCATGGCAATTCACAAGTTTTTACGGTCAGCAAGAGGCTTCACGAAGAATGGAATCTTGGGATTTGTTACGTCGGCTTCGGGATCAGTCCGTTAGATCCTAGATGGTAGTAGGAGATTTTAATGAGATTCTCCATGAGCATGAGAAACATGGACAGAAACATCGACCTGCATGGAAAATCGAGATTTTCGGGCTTGTCTTTTAGATGGCAATCTTGTTGATTCGGGTTTTAAGGGGGCCCGATTTACATAGTGCAATAGAAGAGAACACCCTACAACAGTTAGTGAGAGACTTTATAGCGCAGTCATCTCTTCGTCTTGGGCGTAGATCTTTCCACGTTGTAGAGTCTCTGGCATCAAGTTAGGCTGCTTTGATCACCTCGCTTTGCTTATTAATCTGGACCATCAATCGGATCAGTGGCATGCACAACGACAACGAAGATTTTGTTTTGAACCAGCGTGGCTGCGAGACCCTGGTTGTGAAGAAGTGGTCACGACCAGTTGGCGAACCTCCTCAAGCTTAAACCCGACAGAATCTGTCTGGAATAACACTATGGCAGTCCGCGTGGCACTCGTAAATTGGGAATGGAGCAGCTTTGGTAACATTCAAAGATAAATTCGAACTTTGAACGAGGAAATCTGTATTCTGCAGAAGAGGACAACAAATGAAAATGTTAAGAAACAAATTGAGATTAAGAAAGATGTGCTAGAGGAATATTTGGAATGAGAAGAACTCATTTGGAAACAAAGGAGACTTTGCAAAGGAGACTGAAATACAACATTTTCACTCTAACGCTAGAGAGAGACGCGAGCACAATATGGTTTGTTGGCTTGTTTCGAAAGGAGGTTTCTGTTATTACTAATCAGGAGGATATTCAAAAAACGATTTCAGATTGTTTTCACTCTATCTTTCAATTTACTAAGCCCGAACCCCATAAGGTTGATGAGATTCTAGAGGTTATTGAACTGGGGGTCACAGAGGAAGCAAACGAGGAACTACTTTATCCATACATAGTTGAGGAAGTCAAGGCCGCCTTAAATCAAATGTATCCATTAAAATCTTTAGGCCCCGATGGTATATCTCCCGCTTTCTATCAAAATTTTTGGCATGTTGTGGGTGATGATGTTACTGCTTTTTTCTTGACTTCTTAAATAATCATAGCTTTAAAGCTAAAGTAAATGTCACCCATATTGTTCTCATACCAAAATGCATCAAGCCGGAATTGGTCTAACAGTTTCACCGATTAGCTTATGTAACGTTGTTTATAAGATTGGTTCTAAAGCCATTTCTAATCGTCTCAAGCCCATTCTTAATAATGTCATCTCGTAGTCATAATCAACTTTTATTTTGGCTAGACTAATCACTAATAATGTCTTTATCTCTAACCAGATCAACCATTTCTTGAAGTTAGATATCAGTAAAGCCTATGACCTGGTTGAAAGGATTTTCCTTGAGAGAGTTCTTCTAAAGACAGGCTTTCATCCCCATTTGTCGCTTTAATCATGCTTTATATATGTACTGTATCGTACTCTATCATTGCTTAGTAGGGCCCAATTTGGTTACATTAAATCGACAAGGAAAATCTGACAAGGAGACCCTTTGTTGCAATATTTGTTTCTCTTTGTGTAGAAGTTCTTAGCTGACTGATTCAAAGAGAGGAACGAATGGGTCGTATCCAAGGTGTTGGAGTCTGTTATAGTGCGCTTTCTGTTACACATCTGTTATCCGTAGATGACACGTTGATTTTTTCTCAAGCAACAATCGATGCTATGCTCTGCATCTCTTGAACCCTAAAAGATTTCGAAGCTGCCTTAGGCCTCCAAATTAACCTGGACAAATCTGCAGTAGTTTTTAGGAAAACTATCCTAGTTCTAGTCAGAGAAAAATTGGTAGCACGGATTAGGGTTTTGGCAGTGGAAAGACATGATAGGTACTTAGGTTTGCCGTCGATTGTGTGCATGACCAAATGGGAGGTGTTTGCTAGCTTGAAGGACCGGGTGTGGACTAAGATTCAAGGCTGGACACTGCGAAAATTGCCGCAAGCAAGTCAATTGGTGCTCATTAAATCCGTGATCCAATCCATCCTATCTTATGTCTTGAGTTATTGTCATGTACCGGACGTTCTATTTAAGGAATAGAAACATGCAATGAATTTTTTCTAGCAAAATGGGCTCGAACAAAAAATTCGTTAGGTGTTCCGGAATAAATTATGCAAAACGAAGTTGGATGGTGGCTGGGATTTCGGAGTCTTCACGCTTTCAATACGGCTCTACTCACATAGCAGCCTTGGAGGATTTGGAGCAACTCGGATAGGACACTTAGTTGAATTGTCAAACAAAAATACTTTCAGTGGTCTGATTTCTTTGAGGCTTAATGTAAGATTCACCCTTCCTTCACTTGGAGATTTATTTGTGAGGCTAAAGAGCTATTAAGAAGCGGTCTACGCTGGAGAATAGGGAACGAAAAGTACTGTTGCACCCCCTTCGCTACAAGGGCTATATCTACCCTAAACGTCATACTTATAGTAATCCCTGTGTTTATAAACATAAATACACAAAATAATTTAATCCATATGTAACGCAACCTCAACGTCATAACAATCGTAATCAACCTTCAATATCATATATGCACATCAAACAACACAAGTAGTCCATCATAAGTAATCTCCACGCTTGCGTTCTCTCTATACAACAAAAGGTGATTTGTACTCTAACTGACAAAGAGGAGAAAACAACATACTGGCCCGACCTGGCTGAGTATAGTGCGTAGACCTACTTTTCAACAGTCAGACACCTCAAAGTCTATTTCTGAAAGAAAATGTCAGCAGAGGGATGAACCTGCCACTCAATAAGTAAATAACCAGCCCTATCTATATATGAATATCAAACACAGCCCAAACAAGATGTACAGGTAACACGCATGGAATACAATCAATTTAATTCCAACATAATCAGCTTTATTATACCATATGACTATCTCATAATAAGACAATTAACCAAACTCTATTTTTTTCCTAGTTTGCTTACCAGAAGGTGATATTGTGTTTTTCCCAATAACTCAATCTCACCGTTATATAAATTTAAGTGAATCCCCTTGACAACCGGCTCATCAATCTCATTTCGCATCATAGCTCTTTTATTTCGCATCATAGCTCTTTTCACATCACATCTTTTTCATATCGCATCAAAACTCTTTCAATTTCATTTCTTTCTCATATCATATCAAAGATCTTTTTATTTCATTTCGCCTTACAGGGTTTTCAACACATCAAGAGGTATTCACACCACAATTATATTCAATTTCCACTGCTCTCTCATTTCCACATATCACCATTCTTGTAAACAACTAGTAACGTAAAACAATATATTAACATATTCTCATTTTCAGATATCCACAACACATCAAACAACAAACATAATATTTCAACGTATTTCCTCATTCCACGAACACAATACCGTCAATCAAATCAAATCATCCATCACTCATATACTTCAGATAAATCAATGTCAGCAAGAACCACAAATTCATATAATAGTAATACCACAAATAAAGAAAACATATATAGATAACGCCTCTATCTATTCAATAGGTAGTGGTTTGGTCTTTTCACTTTACCCCCATATCCTATAATGAGTTATTAAATCACATTCAGTTAATATATCGAGAATATCGTAACTTCTTTTAAATATAATATTAAATATTATTCGTACGATTTCCAATAATTCTTTAATACTCCACTTCTATCGAAATACAAATCTTTGTTCTAGTTCTTCTCAATAACTAGACACTATAGGCTTCATAAAAATATTTATAATTTATCAAGTGATTCATAGGAATTTATTTAACGAAACCCCTATACATTTATAACTATTATTTTTAATAACATCCTTAAATTAAATTATCATTTTTATATCCGATTTAATATTTAATTCGACCTATTTTAAATAGTCAAAATTATAAAATATTCCGGTTAAATGGTAGATCACTCAATATAATCAACATTTAATAAATAGACTAATTGAATAATATAATTATATAAATTAATAAAAATTAAAATAAAAACTTACCTCCCGCACCCTCATATCCTCCCGCGGCGACTGTCGAACCGACCTGGAAATTGCACAAATTTGACATATATTGAATTGTGAGTAATTGAACTCACTTATATATATAGGTGTGTAGGGGGTGGGGCGGTGGGTGGTGGCCCACCCCCAAATCCCTTTGCTCCTCCTTTTCTTTTTCCTTTCATATATATATATGTATATGTACATATGTTATTCACATATATAACTTACTAATATATATATATATATATATATATTATATTACTTATTATTATATATATACATATTATTTTTATATATATAATATTATTATTATTTTATTTATTTAATTAAACTTTTCTCAAAATATCATTTAGGTCCTTCCTAATTTTCTTAATTAATATAAATTGCCTCAAAATATTATAACGAACTCCAATTTAATTTATTCAAATGTTATTATATTCCAATTATGGCCCATAATTTATTTACTAATTAACTAAATTTTATAAAAATTTACTAATTAATCTCCCAATTATATATTATAATTTTTGGGGCATGACAGGTACGTTCGTGTCATGGAATATCCATAGCTGCCTAGACCATCCACGTTTAAGCTAATATAGAATCCTTGCTCTTTGGGTCGTCAGACGGTGGTGGCTCAGCTTATGAATAATGATGAAACCACTTGGAATGAAGAATTGAGCAAGAAAAAATTCTGTGAATCTAATGTTGTTTTGATCTTGGATACCCCAATTCAAGGCAGTAACATAGAAGATTGTTTAGTCTGGCACTATAACAATAATGACAAATTTTCAGTTAAAAGTGCATATGACGTTGCGCTATGGCAAGCCACAAATTCTGGTCCGTCTGCTAAAGGGGTGTGGGGGAGAAATGGATGAGCATGATTGGTGTTTCCTCTGGAAATATAGGTTGCCTCCAAAGATCCAATTATTCGAGTGGAAGGTGTGTCGGGAAGCTATCCCGATGTTGGTTAATCTTAGGAAAAGGGACGTCCAAGTTGAGGCAGTATGTGATCATTGTTCGCAAGGAGAAGAGGATTTGTTGCATGTGTTGCTGTCTTGTTCGTTCGCTAGACAAGTTTGAGCACTTTCAAACTTGTCGTGGCATATTGTTTCTTTAACAGGTCAATCTGTGACGTCCATACATTTTATACGTAATTGAAAGACTAATTAATAATTACTAAAAAAAATTTAAATTTAATTATAACTAAATTATATGTTTAAATTGAAATATAATAAAACTTGAACGGAGTAAATTAGAGTTCATTATAATATTTGGGAGCAAATTATATTAATTAAGAAATTAGGTAGGACGTAATGAAAATTTTTGAATTTTTTTTAAATATACATATATACATACATATTTGAAGAGGTGAGGCGGTGGGGGTGCCCCACGCCACTTCCATCATATTATATATGTATATATATATATAATAGAAGTAACATACATACGCACACAAAACACAACTCACACACACAATTACGACACACTTTCACACTTTTATACACACTCACGCGGAACCACATGACATAACGATAAAGTAGAAAATTGAGTAGGCATTGTATTATTATAAATCATTTGATATTTAAGGTAAGTATAACTAATTAGATTTATATATATATATAAGGATATTATATGTTTGTTGTTTATGGATATTTGATCGTGAATGTTGACTATTTATTTGGGATTACCTGAATATTTATGAAATTGTTATTATGTGCTCATGTTGTATGAAAGTCAAATAAATGATTATGTGACTATATAATGGATTATGGAATGAAAATGAATAAGAAAACTATTAACGGGAAAATACTTGTTAAATGAAATTGAATAATGAAGTTAATGATATTGTTGTGAATTGGAATAAAAGATGATTTACCTTATTGGGAGGGGGCAATACTACAATGGCTTATGATGATGCGATGAATGACGAGCTCTGTGCTGTCATTGATCAATGCAGATGATGTGGCATATCATACGAGCTGTTCGTTATGTGATATCGTGGGAAGGAAAGGAAGAGAAAGTATTATGATTGAGATGATGATGAGATAGCCGTCGAAAGTCATTAAGTGATGCACTCCAGTTTGGTTGTATAGGGCCCTAAGAAAAATAAACGATAATATCAAATATTATGTCATCAGCTGATTTATGATTGCGGGCATGTGTTACTTCTTACATATGGTATTGCTATATGATGTATTTGTTGGTAGATGTGATTGCATTATACTTGACTTGTTGCATGCGTATATGTATATAGACTGGTCACTTATATTTATTGAGTAGGCAACTTATCCTTGCCGTACATTTTCAGGGAATAAATCACAGGACGACTATCCAAATTGGATCACAAGCCGATCAACAGTATTACTAGGTGTGGTCATCAGTGTCATGTTAAGTATAGAGTGCGAGCTATATAACTGGATAAACATTAAACATTAGTGGATTTGTATTTTAAGCTCAGTAACAACTAGAAACTGTGATTTTTTCCTTTTCCTATATTTATAAATGCTAAATTTAAAGATAAAATACAAAATTTGATTAAGTGTGTCATTACATAATGTCTGCAGAATATATCAAATAAACATATAATTTATCTTATTGGGTTAAATATAAAATTATCATAAAATGTTATATAATTACGCGGGTGTCGCACAATCTATCAAGTGCTGGTTGGTGGCTGTTAGCAGAAAGCTTGGTTGATCTACTTTTGATTTTTTCTTAGTAGGGTGCTGCATAGTTTCAGGGTTCATTTTGTTAGTGCGGTTTTGGTTTTCTTATTTCAGCTCTTGAACATCTATTTGTCTTACTTGACTAATAAAATTTTAATCGTCTTCATCTCAAAAAAAAAAAAAAAAAGAAAAAGAAAAAGTATATTATTATATTCTGAAATTTGATGTAATTACACGTAAATCTTTTATAATTTGGAAAATTATATCCAGTATTGCTGGCGTTTGTTTCCGTCTAATAAATAGATCCACGTGTTAGTCAAAATTTACGAAATTTACTGATACCAGCAAAACAATTTAATGAAATCCATATTTGCCCCCGATGGACTTACTATTGTCTTAATACAGATCAAATAAATCTTTTCTGAACAAACTACTCTTATCATTTTCATACGCTAATGCATGTGAATATATTTTCAATTATAAGGGTAGCTTAAGAAAATTAAGGGGAAATAATAATTTTGTAAGTTCCACCGTGTAATTATATTGAGATTCTGACAAAAATAAGATATAGAGATAATTATTCTGGTCCTCTTTTGGTGTCATTATACTTAAATTTTTGTTGGTTTGAAAAATTATATTAATATTTCAGGAAAAACGTAAGCAACCCCCTTGTAATATCGTAACAAATTACCCCCTTATGATAAAATAAATAGCGATTTACCTCCCTATATTTTTTAGAATACAACAATTTACCTCCCTATGATTTTTAAAATGAAGCAATTTTACTTCCCTGTATAAAGAAATAAATCGCTTCATTTTAAAAAGTACAGGGCGGTAAATTGTTATATTTTATTCATAGGAGGTTAATGTTCTCATTTTTTATATCATAGGGGATAAATTGCTAGTCACCCTTAATATTTCTAATATTTATTTCCGCTAAACAAATTAATCTTTCTATTAATAAAATTTAAGAAATGTGTTGACATGAATAGAAGAAGTTGAATGATACTATTTTCCCTTAATTTTCTTAAACTCTTGCAAACACTAATTAAACCTGGTACCAACTTATACATCAACCTCTTACTAACCTACAACTTGTAAGAACTGCATCAACGATGAAGCTTCGATATTTCCAACTCGAAAAGCAATCAAATGTCACTGAAATGATTGATATTCACATATATATAAAAAAGTTAAGGGATTATTTTACTTTTCATATCAAAAGTATGCTTTTTTTTTAATTTTAATATATCAAGTTTTCAAATTATCAAACTTAGTACTCGAAGTTTTTGGTTTCATTCACCTGAGTGTTTTAACAGTCAATTCAATTTTGGAGAAAAAATTAGGCAGAATTTGTCTATATAAAAACATGTTTTTGGCTTCTAATTTGTTCAACAATAGAAGCTAGACCCCCCAACCCTAAACTCATTTTTTTCCGAATGAGGCCAAACAAAATTTCAAAGACAATATAAGAAAGATAATCTTCCACTAGATCTCCTCCAACCCAAAAAAAAAAAGAATAAAAATAAAATAAATAAAAGATAAAAAAAATTAATCTTTGTAACAATTATGAGCAAATCTTTATTAAAATCGTCAACATCATTTCTATAATATATTAAATTAATAAATTAGGCCCGATAAATCAGCAAAATTTGGCATTTCTATCGTCGGTTTGCTTGATTCATACACATAGTGATAGATATTTAAATATTTATACACATTAATATAAATATATATATATATATATACATATAGTAGGCAAAAACATATTATAAAATAATGAAACATGTTCCCGAGTAGGCTGTATCATATGGTACAAAATATTCAGAGAGATAGAGAGAGAGATTGTGAGAGAGAGTTCCACCTAAATCTTTAATTAAAAATTTAGACAGAAAAGGAGGCAATGATTAATAAAAAATTTGGACAGGATGAGTAGTCGTCTTGGGAGTGAGTTGTGTGGCGGCCTGTCTCTCAGGGAGACAGTGACTCTTCTTGGATCATTCCCACTATATCATGCACAGTCGTGGCTATTTCATTCACTGTGCTCAACTGACATTCATCCTCCACCTGCAATTCATTCATTTTGTTTTAGATATATTTATTGAATAAAAGGAATTATATTCTATGTTATATGAATCATAATTTATCATGCTAAACTAAAATATATACGAAAATATAAGTTTTGTTCATAATTAATATGTGTCATCATGATTTTATATATGGTCAAAATATACTAAAAGGAATTATGACTTTTTATTATAGTTAATTACTATAGTTGAAAGTAAAAAATAGAAGAAGATACTAATAAAACACGGTTGCATAATGACTATTAGTCGATGTTTTCCGCAAGCGAAGCCAAATTAATATTTGTTGCAACTAATTAAAAATGTGGCAAACATTTTGATTTTAGGTAAAATCATGGTAAATGTTGATTAATCATGATTAAAATTTAAGGTTTTGCATCGATTTTGTCTAACCATGGTAAATAGTATTGATTTACTATAATTTTCAAAACGTAGTGATTTGTACAATAGGGAATAATCAACTTCTTTTTTGCATTGGTATTTTCTATGGTTCTTAGTTGTGGATAATTTTGTGCAAAAACAACGACTTATAGATATTACGCAATCTTAGTTAATTAATTTTTTTATATTTTCACCATGGTAATTAATTCTAATAATGTTTCTTAATTGTGGTGATGGTAAGAAAATAAAAAAATAGAATTAATTAATAAAATTTGATGATTCAATATTCTCTATTGTGCTATGGTTGGAGATGGGTGAAAATAAAATTTTAACAAATACAAAACAAAAATTATATTTGAAAACTTAATCATTCCCGATGAAGTATTAACTATAAAGATAATATAAACTTGTAGAAAAATGCTTAAAATAGTAGTTGGTAGATTTGATATATATAACTTTTTTTTATTTTTAGATGAGCCGTTTAATAATAATAAATGTACTATAGATTCTAATGGCCAAAATAAGAATGTGTCGTGACACTTGCATTTTGTTTGGTTGTATATGTCTTTTCTTTTATTATTATTATTATTATTATTATTATTATTATTAAAGATGTATTATTCCTAATTAAAATCAAATTACAAAGCAAGGGCAGAAGTGGAAATTTATAATTACATACCTTAACACTGAAAGAGTAGAGCACTGACTGATCGACGGTGGTAATGTTGAGGTGAAGAATTGTGAGGCAAATGGACTGAAATCCGGCCACCATTTTCAGGAGCTGTCTCGGCCGTTTTTTTGTCAAAATCTTGATGTTCGCATGACTCTCCACCATCATCACCTCGACGTCGGCCACGCTGGACAGCCGCTCCGCCGCCGCCTGGACATGTTGAGTATTGTGGGAAGGTGAAGAAGTTGGAGAATAAGCTGGAGTGGGCGGCGTTTGGATGCTGCTGATTGGAGGGCTTATGGGCCTCGAGAAATTGGAGAAGTTGCTCAAGTTCCTTCACAAAGTTTATTGCCCCTCCCACAATTGATGCTTGATCTCCCTATATTATTGAAAAATGCCAAACACGTCTTAACAAAACTATGTAATGATAATAATATGTACGTATATTTTTAAAAAATTAATAAAAGGGCCCTAAACTATATATAATTAGAGACTATGATAGTTCAATATTATTATTATTATCATTATCACTATTATTATTATTATTAATTTTTCTCTTTCTCAAATTAATTATTAGTATTTGGTGTAATTATTTTCGAATATACACTTATAAATATCCGAATTAATACATGCATGCACACATCAATTTTTATGAATTTAATTCGATTAACTAAAATAATATTTTTGAAAAATTTTGATAATATCAAAAATTAATTATTTGATTTTTGACATTCTTGAGATTAATTAAAATTTAAATTAATTATTATAGACTTGTTCTAGTTTTGTTGTTTTTAATATAGAAATTTTCATCCAAATTTTTGAGTCATATACTATTTATTAATAAAACTTTCTACTGTGTATAGTGTGTGTATGGGTTGGGGTGGGTGGGGGTATAGCGTATATACCCTTTGAGAATAGGAAGGCGGCATCAAGGAGCGGAGGACGGCGAGATAGTCATTCATCTGTCTCCGGCGATTCCTCTCCACCGCAATATGAGTCATCCTCTGGTTCTCCATTTCCTCCTGGTTCTTCAAGCTCTTAGTCCGCCGTCTCTTGCGGCAGCATCCTCCTAACCCATCCCCGGCGCCGCCGTAAGTCTCCGGGGAAGAAGTGGTGTTCTGGGCAACCGAAGAAGGTGGAGGAGAGTCCCAATAATGCCCACTAATATCAAGATTTTCAGGGTTTGGGCTCTCTTCTTGAAGCGGCGGAAGGCCAAATCCGCCGAACCCTCCCATGTTGTAGCTATAATCTTTGCAGCCATAAATAAAGGGATCGAAAATGACAGCATCAAGAGCCATTCTCTCTCTCTCTCTCTCTGTGTCCCTCTTTCTCTCTCTTTCTTGTCTGAGCACTTGTTTCCTCTTTCTCACGGGAGAACTACACGTAAAGGCAAGGAATAGGGTAAGGGGGTGTTTGTGATCTGCATTTAAAGAGTTGAGCTTGGGAATCAAGTATCACAAAATAAAAACAAGTTGCATCAATATGTACAGCAACTCTCACACGTGAGACTTGGTCACTTGTATGTGAGAGAGACTTTTTGGTCTGTTTTGACTGCCAATAATTACCAAAAGAGTTGCATATATAGATCATAGCATGACACACAGATATATGGATGAGTTCTTGGAGGTGGAAACGTGTAAGCGTGTGCCCTACATGCTTACTACTTGCTTAATTAATTCATTTCATCAATCATTATTTTCCTGCAATTTTCTTATCTTTTATACCAATTAAATATAAATTATGGTAAGGAGCAAGCAATTATATATATTTGATCATTGAGGTGGTACGTAATTCAGTTGGGAGAAATTAGTCCCGTAAATTAAAGGGGATAATAATTTTGATCCTGCTTAAATTAAAATTCACAATTTAGTTCTATAATTTTAAAATTATGACAATTTTAGTCTTTCAATCGAAAAGTCCCTTATCATCAACCATATCGGCATATAAATTTGGCTTCTGGGGAATTTTATGATGTGGCATTCTAAGTTGTGATTTTTAATTTCAATCTTGGTCTTGTATCTTTAAGGAATTGATAATTTTGGTCCTCTCACTTTGAATGTAATGATTTTAGTCATCTATCTTTCAAAATAATAGATATTGGTCTTTAAGCCTAATTCGTCACCATTTTGTCTTTTTATGATAAAAGCTCAATAGTTATATCATATGCTTTTAATAAGACTCAATATATTTTCAAAATAAAATTAAGCCTCGATAAACTTATGCCTTGGTACCAGGCATTCCAAGCCCCTGGGTTTACTAATTTCTTCCAACCACACTATTGCAGTAAATGGTTCACAGGTACTTGGCTAGCTCCTTCAGTAACAAATAACAAAACAAATGCGGTAAGGCATCTACAATCCACCTTGAATTGGGTAGAAAAATTTTATTTTTTAATGCCTGTCATAGAGAGGGTTTAGTACATTTTGAAAAGAAAACCATTATAGTTTTCAATAAAATTGAAGTTCTAGGAATTCTTATTGACGAAATAGGTATTGATCTTGCAAGAGCATATTTTGGAGAAATTTTGCTATTTTCCTGACATTCTTAAAGACAAGAAGAACTCCAAAACTTCTTGGGAGTAATTAATTTTGCAGGAGTCTTCATTAAGGATCTTCAAAATACGGAAAGGATTTTCAACCACTTCTTAAGGAAATAAAAAACTCGAAGTGAAAATGGGAGGAAATTCACACCTAAAGGGTTCGTGATTGAAACAGGCTTGCAATAACCTGTCAAAGCTTGTAATCCCACATGATGAAGATAAATTGATAGTCCATACAGACGCCATGACTACAAACATGCAACAGTGCTCATGAAGAAGACCACTACTGGTGAAGATATATGTAGATGTACAGGAGGGTTGTTCAAAGAACAACAAGCCAAAGTTTGGCATATAAATAAAAAGGAGTTCTTTGTTGTTTAGAATGCATGTAAGAAATGACCTTTATCTCTACTAGCCAAAGAATGTATTTAAAAAGTTGATAATATGATATTAAAGCTTTCCTAAAAATAAACTTGAATAAAAAATCAAGAAAGCTTGTATTATTAGATGTCAACCTAAATATCAATATTATCCTTATAATATTGTTATTATTTAAATCTAATAAAAATGTTCTTGCAGCTTTCTTGGCAAGAGATGGAGGCATCTGAACAATCTTCATCACCATAAGGCTCAGGCATCTTAGAGAAGACCTTGAAAAGTTTGATAAGAAATTTGGACAACTGACAATTAAAGCCCAAATAGTTGGCCAAGTCCAACAAGCTAATCTTGAAACTGTCCCAATCACCATTGGGAGCACCATCATTATGAGACGAGTTACTCGAACCAACTTGAAAGGCATCACTTTCAGTGATGGCTCGAGAATTAAGAGGGAGGGATCTAAACCTGCAGTTAGAGAGTAGGGCCTTAAATATGTAGCACCAGATTCAAGTATTGCTTGCACAAGGCTATTACTAGGCTCTAGTGAAAAGACAACAGTTGAATTACAGGAAGTGCAAACTATTAATAATTGCAACAGAATGAATCCTTTTAATTAAGAGATAAGAATTCGAATTTATTCTTCAAGAAGTACAGTCCTAGAGTTAAAAAGAGAAAAAACTGATACTAACAGATTAAACTACCAGAGAACTGCTTAACTAATAAAGGTAACGACTAGCTAAAGTTGTCAAATAAAAAACACGACTTTCTTTACTCTCAAATGAGTACACTGTAGCTCTATCTTCTTTCTTACCCCTTCAATCAGCATTCTGAAGCTCTGCTCTCTGATCTTCAATCATCTCTACTGGTTTATCACAAACTCTTGATGATTTAAATTAACACAGCATCTCTAGAGTAAAAGAGAAAAAGATTAACCTTAGATCGATGACAAACACTTCTAAGGTTAATATTAACGAATCACTATCTTTTGTTTCCGCTTGGTAGGTGTACTAAAAAATATGGAATAAATTGGTTTTGTGCAGAGGAATCAACCCAAGCAAGACTGTAGTAGACGCATCAGAAAATATAACCAAATTTGGATGCTCGAATGGTCAAAATGGGCATTGAAGGAGACAGCAGCCTTCCTGATCCTAAGAGAAATTCAAGAATGATATGATTTTAGAGCTCTTTTTTCGATTCACACTATGTCACCAAGATTTTTAAAAATCTAAAAGCTTCCGGAATGGATCAGTGGAACATTTATGACTCATGAAAAAATAATCCGCACCTTAAACGAGGAGATATTTTGGAGCTTAAGTTTATTTCAACAGCTCCAGATATCGCAGGAAAATGGTCTCATCCAGTATTCCATTCTATCAAGTTACAGAGACCTGACATGGTAGTGTTCAACAAAGTCAAAGCTACCATAGAGAAATTCCCTTGGTATCATCCCTCAATAAAGATGAAAGATCTACTAGAAGAGCTTGGGGATACTTGGTCCATCTCACTGAGATGGACAAAGTCAAATATCCATTTAAATTATTTTTGAATAAATTAAATTGATCATTTTTGTTAAACTTTATGATAGAGGAAACATCGAGTTTGCAGAGAGCTTATTTGAAAAGAAGAGAATGCTCGTTTGGGAGAATAAGCTGCCTGTAACAAAGGCCACAAAGAAGATGCGTGCAACATGATGCATGCCAAACAATGGTATAACCACATATGCTCTTGTTGTAGAAAACAAGAAAAATCCTTGTTCGACAAAGATCCAGGTTACCTAAAAGAAATTAAAAGGAAGACTATTGGTAGAAGAGGACAAAGGCGCTAATAGTAAAAACAAGAGAAGGACAACAACTAGCAATCACATGGTCGACAAGCCATAATGACCACAGCCAGAAAGTTGAAGGATCAAAATTGGTAACGAATGCAATTACGTCATCTAAAGCAAGTTTAAAGTCCATCATTAAAGTTCGCAGACTTTTATAAATAAAGAGGTAGGAAGCAGATGGAGGACATCAGAAAACTTCCCCAACACTTCAGAAAAATAAATTGAGTCTTTAGAATTTTAATTATTAGGATTTTTCAGTGTATGAAGATTTCCCCAAAGAGTTAAGTCCTTTTTTCATGAGAGGTTAAATAGTTGTCTCCTTAAATAGAATAATAAATATCCAAATAATATTTCATATATTTCTTCAATAAGTTCAAGGCTTCTGTTCAACTTGCTTATCCAAAATCTTAAATGAAGTCTTTATTTTGCAGCATCTTTACGCCCTAAAATAGGAAAAGAAATAGGTTTTGTTGTTTATTGTTGAATGAGCTAAATACTTGCGAACCATCTGTATGATAATGTGGTTGGAAGAAATCTATAAAATTGAGGACTTGGAATACATGGGAGTAAGGCAGTCAAAAAAACTTATAAAAATTTATATAGGCTTAATTTTATTTTTAAAAGTATATTGATCCTGATTATAAACATAAGTATTTACTTTATGGTATTACTCAACTATTGATAAGTCTAGGTTGAGTCCTACTTTATCTTAAATTATTTTATAATTAATTAGTATTTTATTTATGGCTTTATATATCCTCCCCAAGTGAAAAGGTGCATATTAACCTCTAATATGCAACTTTCCACAAGTGAAGACTAAGCTAGCATGAAAAACACAAAAATTTACATGTGCTTTTTGGTACTTGTAATGCTACTGCTTGTCTTCTTCCAGCTCTTGATTGAGTAATATATTGTGAATGAGGGGTTTTCCCAGACAGGAATTTTTCACTGAAAAAGGGTGGATAAAAAGGTGAAATTTCAGGGGGAAAGTGAGAGAGAAACGCACAGTTAAGTGGGTCAGTGAAATTGTCGTTGGCAGTGGATGGAATCCATGTGACAAACCACACCCAAACAAATGGAAATCTGCCATCCTTTTCTTATGATAAAAGACCACTTTTATTCTCCAAAGACTCTAGAATTACATCTTCTAAATAACACTCCTAATTATTTAAAAAATTATTGAGACCTCCTAAATATATGATGTAATTATGTAATCTTTAGACGATAAGGTGCAAATATGAATTTTATCATTACAGAAATTTTAATTTTTTGAAAAGAATTTTCAAAACATATAAAAAATTTGATGTTTAGCGGACGTTATTATATAAACATCTGATATTGGACAGATGTTATTAGCAAAAATATGTAAAATATTTACAAAAGCTTAATTCAGGGTTTAAAAGCGCATTTTGACAATTCAGTACGAAATTTGGATGAGATCCCCTAACGGAAGCTAACAACATGGACTAATTATAGGATATCGATAATTTTTTAAACATAAAGCGGTAGTTTTAATTGTATGAAACTTCAGGAAAACTCGACGTAATTTACTCCTTTCTTTTCTATTGTTTTTTTTTTTTTTTGTTTTGAATACAAATTAACATTTGCTTGTTATTTTATTACAACCTTAGTTTTTTAAACCTTCTGCAGACCAGTTAACTTAGAGCAACCTAGATTAATTCTCCCATGGATTATATATATTCCCGTGATGGTGTGACCTAGTTCTGCCAGGAGTTCCCTGTTCAGCCATGTGCAATAGGAATGAGACTTACGAGACCTGGATCCTCGAATATATTCTCCTACGGTACTAGTTTATGAGATTTACACCCAAGAACACGAACCACCATTTCACGTAAAATAGTTGATATAAATTATATGTATATAGTTGCATACAATACAGTACTATTTCCTTAAGGACAATCGGAGGTCATTTGTTCAGATCTTTTCTTTAGAAAAAATATAATTTTCATTGTAATATTATCGTGGTGGAAAATAAAAGACGTCATGAATAATCGTTAACTATATATAGATGAGGGACAACTATTAGGGTCTGTTTTAGCATATGCGGCTAAAATAATAATCATAGTTAAATATCATGATAAATATTTCATCATAGGATAAACCATAATAAATGTTAAAAAGTTATGTTTGGTTTCATTTTTAACTTGTTGTGGTGTGCTCTGTGGAGATAGAGAGAGAAAAACAAAGATAAATAAGTATGTGTTAGAGATAGTGTGTATGTTTGGATTTTTTTTTTTTTTTGAGATAATATAAAATAAGTATTGTATGTTTGATTCTGTTTAGTGGGAGACAAAAACTACTATTCATTGTCAAATCATGTCTCTTTTATATATATATTCATATATAATGTATGAGTATGTCAATAATGTTTTTAATTTTAGGGCTTATAATTAGTGTAGACTTATTTTGACAAAAAACAAATGAGGCACTCTTTTAATACATCTCAAAATACCACCAAAACTTTCAAAAGCAATTCAAGAGAAATATTTACCATGTCGGAGATGGGCCAAAAATGAAAACAAATACTATGTTAAGTTTCGACATTGATTTGCTTGTTTTTAGTTGATAACATTGATTTTCTTATGTTTTTAAGCCGTAATAATTTGTCATGTAGGAAGTAATGTTTTTTTTTTAAAGGTAAATTACATTGATATTTTTGAAATTAGGCCAAAATACATGACAAACATCCCGAGTCTTCTGCAAAATTACAGCCACATCCCCTAAGGTTATAATTGTAATTACAACTACACCTACTATTCACTAGCAAAATTTACACAAACAACCCCTGAATGACATTACACCCCTAGAAGATGTAGCTATATTTTATAAAAGCATAAAATATTTGTGTATTATGATCTAACCTCTGAAGGTATCAATACAATTTACCTCTTTTTTTTTTTAAGAGCGATTGGGTATTTGTGTGGTGTTTATTAATTCAATTAAACATTCTTAATGGTGAGCATTAGGACAAGTTAGGTCTGAAGTATGTCTGGTAGAATCTAAGTACTTTATGTTTATCTCTTGAAATCTATGTCACAAGATTGGTAGCAATGCAACTAAGTATTGTTGATAATTTGATACTTTTAAATTATTGATTGATGATTATTAATTGGTTATCACTTAATATATATATATATATATAATAAAATATTTAGCTCAGAAAAATATGATTATTGTCATAGTTAATTATCATAGTTAAAATTAAAAAATGACAACTAATACTAATTAACCATGGTTATGCAACAACGACTAGCCGTTGTCTTTGTAGGTGAGTCCAGAACATTAACCATAAATAAAAACTCTGATAAATATTTTAGTTAAAGTTATAATGAATTAACCATAGTCAAAATTTAAATTTTCGTTGATTTTGTATGATCATAGTAAATAATATAAATTTGTCTTGATTTTTAAACCAAGGTAATTTATAGAAAATAATTGATTTTTTTGCCGTCACTCGTAATAAAAGAAGTTTATATTATGTTAGAGTTTGCAGATTTAGAGTTTCTTCACTTGTTCCCTTTGTTGTATGTGAACTTTTGGTTAGTACTGTGAATAATAAACCATTCAATTTGTACCATTCAAACATATATATTATAATTTTGACACAACAATTTCATGAAATTTGTCCCAGTATTATTATCTAGATAAATCAAAATCCATCACAAAATCGTCTTTAAAATCGTCTCAGTTGATGACTAAATTTGTTCGTTAAATAGGCAAGCTTTGCGGCAGTCTTTGGGATGATAACAATTTGTTCGTCTCAGTTAATAAACCATGGCTATCATACCTAGGCACCTGTATATTATGTGATTATGGTGCAATGGAGACACATACTCATCTATTCTTTCGATGCCGTTATGTCAGAAGATGCCTGACAGCGATTCGACGGATTGTTCGGTTTGAATGGCCTAATAGAGAGTGGTCATGGGACGTTGAGTGGGCTGCAAGGAAATGGAGAGAAAAACATATCATTAACTTGGCTTATCGTGCACTCCTGACTGCTTGCATTTACCACATTTGGAGAGAACGAAATTTGAGACGCTCTGAGCATACGGAGTGACCAGCGAATATCATAGCTACCATTATTGTCGAAGATATTAGACAAAGGATTATCAGTGTTAATTTATCTCGTTCTGTTAGTTCATGTGCGTTATATAGATTATGGCGTATCCCTTAGCCTATCGAAGGATAAACCACTAGTTGAGCACTGTTGTACTGTACGATCTTGTTTTATTAATGAAACTTACATTTACCCAAAAAAAAAATAATTGTTTTTTTCCAATTGGTTGTATTCTGACGTCACTAGACAAAAAGTTACTATAGCCTATATTTTTAATGGTTATGAATTAAAAATTATGGTAGATAACTATTATTAATTATAATTAGATAAAATCGATGAAAACACTTAGTTTATTCACCCTGAATTTTTTTCCATAATTATAAGCCATGCCAAATGTTTTTGCCAGGACTTTTAGCCATGACAAATATTTTGGTCATACTTGAAATCAAAAAATATTACATGACCATGATCAATGATTATTTATTACAATTATGTATTTTTAACCATCATATTAATTATAGTTAAAATTTATATTTCTTCCCCTGGTAATGCGGGTTGCAAATTTTGATATGCGTCGGATTTCTCATAAGATCCAATGCAACATAGTTAAAATATTATTTTGATTATAATTAATTATTAATTATGATTAAATTAAAAAACAAGCATGGGTAAATACTAATTAATTATATTATGTATATAATGATTATTAGTTATTGTTTCTATAAGTGATACAAAAAAACAGTCATCATATCTAATAATTATGACAAATGTTTCGGCCATAACTAAACTATGATAAATATGAATTAACTATAATCAAAATTTAAATTTTTTGTATTATTTTATTTGATCATGATAGATAAATTTAATTTATCATGACACTTAAAATGTAGTCAATTACGCTGTAAAGAATAATCCATTTTTATTTTTTTTTGAGTGGTCAAACTATCAGCTTTTGGGTTCTTGATAACTTAATTTATAATAATTGTCAGATCTTACAAATTATTAAAAATTATTAAAAATTATATGTTGGAGTTATTAATGATGGCTATATATCCGTAATATAATAATAATTTGACAGATCAAATATATATATAAATGTTTTCTTTTTTTAAAAAAATAAAGACTCTAATGTTTGTTCTCCAAATTTCTTAATTTCAAGCTGATTGTTTTTTTTTTAGAAAAATTATTACCGTTTTAATTCTTTTTAGTATTATATCGATTCAACAAATATATCGATATACTAAAAATAGTAAACAATAAATTGCAATAACTCTCTATAACAACCAATACATCAATATGACTGTAAATAAATTACAGTTGCTCACACACAAATACATTTACCTCTGGTGGAACTCAAACTCATAATCTCAAAATTTAATAGAACCTCAATGTATATGTATATATGGATATATTATTTAAAAAGATGAACTATTATTAATTTGAAAAAAACTCGATTACAATTCTTTCTATCAAATATAAATACCTAACAAAAATAATTACAACAATCATACCCTAATCAATCATGTTAGATAAATGAAATGTAAACAACACCTACTATATATGCAGTAGAATAACGCCCCACGTATATGTGGTTTTCGAATCAGTAACTTGGGACTTCAATTTCGTCAATTGAGTTAGGTCTTACTGATGGGACCTCAGCTTTAACATTAAATTAAGACATCATCAACAGTTAGATGGTGATTTAGATAAGAACAAAAATATAATAAATTATTGATTACATAGAGACAAAGAGCCATACTAAGATCAATTGACTATTCTTCTCTTGTTTTTCTATTTCCAGTTGGAATAGTATACTGCTTTTCCAGTTCACGGAGCAAACATTATAGATTTTCCAGTTCACGGAGTAAGTATTATTTTAGTTTGCTAAATATGCCTAATTTTATTTAAGTCTAATAACTACGTCTATTTTTGTTTAGGTCTAGTAACTTAAGAAATTGCTTACTTTTAGTCCTCTGGTTGATTTTCGGACAATTTTACCCCTATGAGTGAATATGGACTAAAACTGTCTTTCAAAAGTTGCAAGGGGAAAATAAGCAATTTCATAAGTTGTTGAACCTAAACAGAAATGGACATAATTATCGGACTAAAATTAAAATTAAACATACTTAACGTACTAAAATAATACTTTTCCCTATATTTTGCCTTAATTCTTTACACTCACTTGCTATAAATACATTCTCATGTAATTAGCTGCTGATGATTTTTTTCATTTAATTTCGTTTTATGAGATTAATTAATACACAATTTGATGAATAAATTGTATACTGCTTTTCCATTTTTACAGTCATCTGTCAAGAAATCTATTATTTCATGATAGTGTAAAGATTTATTTATTTTTTATTTTTAGTTAATTTATTATCAAGATTATTATATGCTAGCGTAAAAATTATTTGGTACGTGTAATTTACCATTATTATGAAATTGATACATGAGTTTTGTATGCATGTCATATTCGAGTTTCTTCATAAATATCAAGTTGCACTAGAAAACAAAATTACTTGCCTATATATTAATTGATATGGACTAAAAGTCAGAGTAAATAATTATTATTAATCATGGTTAAATAAATAGATACAATAACTCACCTTATTCACAATGGCAAAAGTATTTCGTGTGGCTCTTATCTATGGCGAAAATGTTCTTCATGACTTTTAGCTATGACAAATATTTTAGCCACCCTTATCAAGATCATGTTCAGTGAATGTTGCGTGGTCATGGTTAATAACTATTTACTATGTTTATTTTATTTTAACTATAGAAATTAGCCATAATTAAATATTATATTTCTTCTAGTGTTAATATTGTATTGATACCTAAACCTATCGTAATAATTTTATGAAGGCGTATATGTCCTTTAATCTAAAAATAGTTTCTCTCTCTCTCTTTTTTTATGTGAATCAAACCTAGTCGTGGATTCATTTGTTTATTACGGTACATTCCATGGTTCAATAAATTATATGATTTTAATTATAATAATAAAATTATTAGTAGGTATACATATTTTGTTCTTTACTAACCAAATAAATTAAAAATATTCTTGATGGGCGCCACTAGTTTTGATAAATAAAAAGTTATGGGATTTTAAGAATAAGCAATTATAAAAGGAAAAAGTATTATTTTAGTCCGTTAAGTATGCTTAATTTTAATTTTAGTCCGATAACTATGTCCATTTTTGTTTAGGTCCAGTAACTTACGAAATTGCTTACTTTTAGTCCTTTGGCAGATTTTCGGATAATTTTACCCCTATGCAACTTTTGAAAGACAATTTTAGTCCATATGCACTCATAGGCATAATATAATTTTAAATTTTAAGAATAAGCAATTATAAAATAATATTTTAAATTTATTTTTTTTAAACTTACATCTAGAAAAAGAGTAGAATAATATAATTTTATTATTGTACGAAAATAACACAAAGAATTACACTACAATAAATAACGAGGGTAAGAAGTGTAAAAGTTCATAATTTAAAATAACAAATAAACTTAATGTCACCTTGATAAGGTAGATATTTATTGGAAAAAAAAAAAGAAGAAATAGGAGATAAGATTTCACATTTAATTTCTAAAAACTAGAACTTAGGGAGAAGAGTCGTGAAACTAATTTGCATTTTTATTCTTTTTGTTTATTTTACTCTCTATTTTTTTTTCTAAATCATAATATTTCAGAAATTAAATTCAGAAAAAATATTTTTAGGTTAAACTGTCATTAATTTTTATCATCAAACCTCCAAAAACATCAACATAATTATACAAACTACCCTTGTATTTTGGCTTTTAGGGGTAATTTATGTAATTACGTAAAAAAATATAGATAATTTGTGTAAATAGATTATAGATTAGATAATATAAATGTAATTATTCCTCTCACTAAAAAAAATTGAGTTTTCGATACACTATAAATGACCATGGGATAAAAATCGTAGTAAACTAATACTATTAACCATAGTTAAAAACAAAATCAAAGCAAAAAACTTAATGTTTGGATTCGTTTTCGAAGTGTTTTGTTGTTTTTATAGAGATAAAGAGAGAAAAACAAAGATAAATAAGTATGTGTTAGATATAGTAATAAGTATTGTGTGTTTAATGTTGTGTTTTGGAAGACAAAAATTACTGTTCATTGTCAAATCACTATCAAATCATGTACATTTTATATGCATTTTATGTATGTATGTGTATATATATGTATGTATTTATGTCAAAACAGTTAAAAACACCCAAATAAGGTGTTTTTGTATGATGACAAACATTGAGTATGTTTTGACTTATTCTAGAGATAACTTGAAAATAAAAACAAACATAGTGTTTAAATTTTTACCACGATTAATCGATATTCGCCATGATTTTTGGCTATAGGCGAATATTTGCTATGGTTTTAGCCATGGCTAAAGTTTTGGATGCACTTGCAGAAAACAACGACTAATGACCGTTGCAAAGCCGTGATTGATTTATATTTATAACGATTTTTTTCTTTTAACTATAGTAATTAATCGCAGCAAAAATTTATATTTTTTGTTAGTGTTTTTTTTTCTTTTACCAGGCTAGCTAATCATTTTTCCCCCAAAATCTTTCCCTCTAAATTTAAATTTTGAACTTGAACTAGTCCAAAAATTGTAGTTATCAACTGTCCCAACTCTTCATATATTCAAACATGATTAGAACTTTCAATTATTTTTATTATAAGTACCATTTTAATTAAAGAGATCCATATCTATAGTTCCATACTTAAGGGACTCTGTAATCTTCTTCCATGTTTTGTTCTGCACCCACCTCCATTATTACTCATTAACAATGCTATTAATTGTTAGTTGCACTTAACTAAGACAAAGTTAGTTCCAGAAGTAGACCAAACACCAAAGTTTAAGAAGACCACCTCTTTTTAGGACCACTCTTGGTCAGGATTATTACCAATTAACTGTAATTATGTTTATTAATTGTTAATTAAGATCCTTCAACTTGTTCCAAAGATTTGCAAGATCATTTCTACATATATATAAAAGAATAAGCTCTATGAAATCTGTACTTGTGAGGAGATCAGAGATCACATTTTGAGTTATCAGTTTTGATTTTCCATACTTTTATTACCACTAGTTAAGTTAGAAATTCGATACTTTTAAGTATATTTTATATTTTAAAAAATGAATTATTCCCATCACTGTAATGACTGCGACTTAAAATACTATAGCAAATTGATACTATCCACCGCAATATAAGAAAACTGATATAAAAAATTAGGTTAATGAAGATTTACGATATTTTTAACTATAGCTGAAACATTTACAGTGGTTTTTAACTGTGACTATCGTTTTGACCTCGCTTGCAGAAACAACAGCTAATAGTCGTCATTGCCGCCACACCTTTTTCTATTCTTAACTATAGTAATTAGCTATTATTGAAATATTATTTCTTCTAGTGTTATTATTTTTTGATTAATTGAGACGAGCTCGAAAGTTTTGTCGAATAATTTTTTTTTTCAAGTTTGATTTGTTAAATTTAATAAATCAAATTCAAAATAAGCTTTTGTTATATATATACCCAAATCAAATTTAAATGATAAATAGTTTAATTTATTTTTCACCCTACGCACCCGAAGCATGTACCCATTCTATTAGATATTTTTGGTCAGTTTTAACTATACAAAAAATAAATAATATAATTTATAAAATAGTTTATTTTATATAATATTTAAATATTATGTACAAACATAAGATGTACCACTCTTATTGGTCATTAAAATGACATAGGGATATTTTTTTTTTATCATTTAATACATATAATAAGTGGCAATATTTAATAAGATCACTTGAATTATTGTCTAATATTATCTTCTTTGTACTAAAATTATCTGTTCGCTACAAAATTAACTATATATTATTAGAATCTAATGAGACCTGGTTTATTGGTGAAGCTAAAGTCCACCAATATATGTTTATTAAAATCATAGTTATTATTTTTTTTAATGAAAATGATAATTACATGATTGTATCAATATTTTAATTACTAAGTAATTGAGAATATACCAACTCGATCAGTACATCAATATAACTAATAAATATAAAATATATTATAATAAACTCACATAAAATGAGACAAACACTCACAAGTTTGATCACTGATGGGACTCATTCCCGTGACATCGAATTTGTTTATGGGAATTTCAACTCTAAGCATTGAATTAAAACATCATTGATGAATTATTTGTTTGTTATTTGTATTTGATTGGTACTTTATGTTTATTGATCGAAATTTAAGATGTAATTTTAATTGGTTCATTTTAAAAACAAATATATATATATATATATATATATTACTAGAAAAGATTGATCTTTGTGTAATATTATTATTAAAAAAAATTAAAATGAAAAGGAAGTAATAAACCCTTTATTAGAAAAACCCAAAAAGAAAAAATAAAATAATAGCAAAAGGGGTTACTTGTTAGAGAATATTTATTTATAATCAAATAATTATGTATCTAACCTAACTGGCAGCATTTCGATGTGTCCAAACATTTCATTATTCGAGAGATTCGATGCTAATTAAGTCTATAATTAACAACCCACAATTTGATTAATCACACTTAATTAAGCCTATAATTAAGCTCGACCATGTACTTATATAAATTTTAATATTATTAGGACTTACTTAGGTCAGTCTAACTGCGTAATTATCTCAATTTTAAATAATAAAGTTATTCTCTATAACATAATTCCAAGGGAAATGTTGTAGAAGCTGACATCTTCACCAGTCAACTTTCACTTTTCTTGGTTCTGAAGAGGACTGAAGGGGTTGATAATTGCAAATTAGGACAACTTAATTATGAAAATTAAAGACCAATGACGACTTAATTTAATAATTAAGGTTGAGTTTGGGATGGTAATGAGGTAAGTTTGGGATGGATTTGTCAAAACTTAGGACTAATTGCCTGGTCAAGAAAATTTTGAACCCGGATCCGGACTCGATTGACCCAGTAGACCGATTAATATTTTTAAAATATTCTGGTTTTTCAATATACTATCATACTTCATAAATATAAGACGATAATATTATTAATAGGATTTTTTTTAAAAAAAATTATATATGCATGTTTTAGGCATTGAAATATTAAAGTTTTTAGAATATATGTTACTTATACAAACACTAAACCACTCGTAAACTTTTTTGTTATTTTAGTTTATATATGTAGAAATATATCTTATATAAGTATATATAAAATATATAAAGAATAATTAAAAAAATAGTCTGGGCAGGTCCGAGTCCAAACCACTAAGATTCGAAACTGGCTTAAGGCTCCAAAATCGGCCCAATTGGGGCGGCTCTGGGTCCAATGCGGCCCCATTACCATCCCTGCTGAGGTTCCGTGAATTGATTGAACATTGTGTTAGAATCTCAACAGATATGTGAGTGTTTGTTTTATTAATGTGGGTTGATTATAATGTGTGTTTATCTGACTTAATGAGTTTATTGTAATATTAGTTTATTGTACCGTGAGATTATTGATTGAATCATTATATCTGTCAGTTTATTAATATTGATGTAATATATTAAAAAATGGTGGAAATTTGTGAAAAGAAGAAATTAATTATTGAACAGATTAATAATACTAAGAGGTTGTGGGTTTGAGTTCCACGAATGTGGTATATAGTCTACTTTTCATAGTGGCATCTTGTTTCTCGATTTACTTTGAATATGTTTATTGATTTATATATATTGATTTATTGGATTAGTATTGATTTTGAATATAATTATTGATGTAATAATAAATTGAATTTTATTAAAAAAATTATTCAATTTCATTCTATCACGTCTTTTTATAAAAAAACATATTACAAAACATCCTCATTCAAATATATATTTATTTTATCACGTCCAAACACATGTTCAATTTTCATACAACACCTAATATGAAAATAAAATCAAATTTTGAAAGAGTTTTATATACATCTAATGTTATTTTTTTCTTCGATTATCTATTCTGACCAAATATCGAATTTTTCTTTTTATATATATATATTTTTTTTAATTTTTCTTATACACTCATTTTTTACCTGAATTAAACAAGCTCAAATTAAGAATTCAAAAAATTGAGCACCCGTCAATAAATTTAAAATAATAAAATAAAGTAAAATCAAAATTTGCAAGTATAATAAAATTTCCAATGAAGTCGTAAATCTTCTTAAAAGAGTATTTATTTTTTTCCTTAATAAAGTACTAAAATAAAATAACGTGTACATGAGTGCATATGGCTCAAATTAATTCCAACAATTGAACTATACTCAGTGTCGGTGCTTAAAATATTCAGCAAAATTAGTGTGCATATAATTAAATCATACATATTTATTACATTTAATATTATATAAACAATTATATCTTTTTCAATAAATATAATATTAGTAACAAAATACCCAGTGACAATTTTAAACTTGTCACTGAAAATCTACACTAATTGATGATGAAAATTTTGATCTTTTCATAATATAATTATTGATGATTAAAATTATGTATAAGATTATCACTGTAGATAATTAGTGATACATCGATAGCGACAACTTACTGAAACATAAGTATAATAAGAATAATTAATTATTATCACTATATACACATACATCACTAATTACATGCTCTTCTTAGTGACTATTTTTTATTCACAGTTTTTTGTCGTGTGAATAGCAATTTATCCCCCTGCAATATTAAAAATAAGCATATTACCCTCTATAAAAAAATATAGTAATTTATCCCCCCCCTCCCGTACTTTTTAAAATGAAGCAATTTACCTCCTTATACAGGGAGGTAAATTGCTTCATTTTAAAAATCATGGGGGGGGGGGGAGGGGGGGGGGGGGGATAAATTGTTGTATTTTAAAACATACAGGGAGATAAATCGCTATTTATTTTTTCATAAGTGAGTAATTTGCTCATTTGTAATATCACAAGGGGGTTGCTTGCATTTTTCCCATTTTTTGTCACTAATGATAATTTTCACAATATAATTGTGGTTGTTAAAAACTATAAAATATATTATTGTCAAAATATATTTTCTTTTATAATGACAATATCAAAAGTATCACTTAATATTTTTTCCACTAATCTTCCTTTTTTTTAGTGTCTATTTAAATATACTTTGAAAATAAAACTCTATGAAAACCAATAAAATTTGCAAAGTGATTTGTGCCTCTAAATTTTTTTGATATATTAGTTATTATATTTTCTTAAGTACATTAATATTCGAAAAGTGTATATAGATTAAATCTTTAATCGAATTCTAAGCATAATTATAATTTATCAAGTGGTTTAACGAATTTGATTTTGAATTTTTGAGGGTTAATTTACAATTAGAATGTCACAGTACTTCAGGTCATAAATTCTATGATTAGAGTTCCAATAAATTATCCCAACCAATATTAAACGAATTATTGAAAATTTAATATATAGTTTAACAAAGTTATTGATCGTACGTTACAGGACTACAAATTGTATTTAACTCAAAAAATAATAAATTGGGAGTAGTAAATGTAGAACAAGAGGAGTATTTTTTAAGTTAATATGTAACAATTACATTATAAATTTGAATTATGAGCAATCTGAGTTAATGCACATAACAGAATTAAATGATACAAACATGATGATCTACAAATATATATTATTACCACCAAGAGGAATGCAATATCTGTATGTCATGTCTAATTACTACAACAAAAAAAAATTATGATTAATAGTAATTAATTGCAACAACTATTGAATGTTGCTTTAGCTAACGAGAATAAAATATTAGTCATAACTAGAAACCGCCCATGGGAACTGCTTCACACACACACTCATGTATATATATATATTTGAAAATCATGATAAATACTTTGATCATACATAATTACGACAAAAGAAAAATTATTTGTTTAGTCCTTTAAGTTTGTCTGCTATTAATTTTAGTCCTTCAATTTTATCCATTTTAGTCCGATAATTTTCAAAATTGTTTAATTTTAATTCTTCGATCCAATTCTTGACAATTTTACCCTTATGTAGCTTTTTAAGAGCAATTTTAGTCCATATATATCGATTCATTTTACATTTCATAACTAATGCTTGCCTAGAATGTGAGTCTAAATTTATTGGAAAAATATTTATTTATATTACACTTAGAGCATTAGGATGGACTAATAGTCTTTATCATCAAAAGTGCAAAAGAGTCATAAATTAGGATAAAAGACCAAATCTACGCAAAATTAATAGATAAAGGACTAAATCTAATATTATCAAAGATAAAGGGCTAAAATGAATTCAAACCAAAGTTATAAAGACGAAAATTTTCTTTTTTCCCTTACGACAAATGTTAATTAGCATGGTCAAAATGTAAGTTTTCATATCGATTTAATTATTTGATTTTATTTTTGATTAAATTTTTAAATATCATATTCATTTATAATAAAGAGAATAATTCTTTTTTTTTTTTTTTTGGGTAGCGTACCTCATAAACTAATTGACAATAATATTCGCCTTCATTTCCTGAAATCTTGTTGTTTTTTGACACATGCACTTAGATTAATCATTGTGGAATGCACTCAGAATTGTAATGATGATGACTGCAAGGATTTTTTATTTAATTTAAGCATTTTTAGGTCAAGGCAAAGCAAGAAAAATGACGAGTTTTTGCTGAATAAAGGTAGAACATTAATCAATTTCTAGCCTGCATTATATATGTTGGATATTTTAATCTTGTTTGTGTCTGTTGTCTGTTGCTTAACCTTTTTCCTTCGTCTAATTAAGTTCCTTAGATTACAGCTAATCTCTCTTTGAATATGAATGAAACCCGTCTTGTCATTATATTATATGTATCTGCTAAAAAGGGGCAATTCTTGTTCGGTAGTAGTGTTCTTTACTCATACGTTCACACTTCACATCTTGAATTTTAATAAAAAGAAAGCAAGAAAAAGGTATCATCAATGCATAGGTGTGGAACTTGTCAATAGGTAGGGGAAAGGAGCACTAGCCTAATTATTTTTGGATGTAGGATATTATGTGTATTTAGATTCATTATGTTTGTGTTAGATTTGGATCAGAACTCATATTTATTACAATAAATATTTGGAGTACGGGTAGGGTCTAAATCCTAAAATACTCGTTGGTGTGAAATGAATTTATTTGTTAACTTAAAGTCATTGTGATATTCATAAAAATGAGCTAGTCTAAAAGCAAGAAAGATATTGTAAGAGACTAGGAGAATGTAAGGCCTAACAGACATTAAAAGGGCCGGGAAGCTCAGTCCAAGTAAGGGCCCCTAGGGAATCCAGGTGGCAAATCCACGCAAGATTACCTACTGCGTTTACCTAGAGATCTGTCGGAATAGATAAGTTCCATGAAGGAGACAAGCTGGAGATGCCTCATCCTGAAGGTAATTGCCTTCTCGAAGATTAAGGAGCCCTCCTTGAGGAGGGATATTTACAATTGGATCTCGAAAGATGTAGGATTTTGCCATCTCATTGATGGTGTCGAAACAAAAAATAATTCCTACAATACTTTGCAAAAGTGGGAGTAGGGTCAATTCCGCAGGGACTGGTTTAAGTCGATTTCTTTAAAAGAGAAAGAAAATAGGTGGGGGGGGGGGGGGAATGTTTGATGGTGGAGAGAAATAATTAAAAATTAAAATGAACTAGAAAGCAATTAAAATTATGAGGTGAAGATATAAGAGGGGACTTTTCCGGTTAAGGTTAGGTTCATGCTTGATTCTTTGAGTTGATCATTGATGCAAATATAACACTTGTATAAACAAACAAATCAGTTATGGTCATTGGTACGACCTAACGACCTCACATTTCCTTACCTTTTCGTCAGCCAAGGTACAACTGTTGGCTGGATTCTTAATTAACAAACAATTCTGGGAACATCCATAAGATTTAAGCTATTAACAGTATTAAGAATTAGAAATGTCTAATTCTAATTAACAAATTCCTACGAGGATAATTGGTTTAAATTAGATCATGCATTCCCCATAACATAACTAACTACTTTGACATAATTAATTATGCTACGTTGCTACTAAGTATTGAACTAAACAAACAATTTTACACGGATTTGTAAAGTTCAATTAGCTAAGCAAACCTTCTTAATAATGAACAATTGGCCATATTATTCATAAATAAGATTTTTGTGGATACAGAGAATAACATGAATACTTATTTAACAAGAAAGAGCATATTAAATCTCACAACAATTTACGAATCAAGCAATCACCATAACCTTAACCAGAAAATAATGAATTTAGCCGGACATGTTAATGGAAGAACACACTAAGAAGTGAAATTCCATTAACCCCAGCAACGAATTAAATTAAAAGAGAAAGTATGAAAGTGAAGTAATCTATTGAATTCAAAGTCTTCTATTCAATTCCAAGTGTGTGTGACAAATGGAGAGACCCCTCTATTTATAATAAAAGCCTCCTTCGAATGTAGATATGGGGGGGGGGGGTTAAGTACATGATTGGTTCCAAAAATGTCAATAAATCATCAATTGCGTATTTAAGGGAGTCCCTTCCAAAATTCAGCAAATCATTTCCTTTTTTCTCTTGCGAAAATTGCATCTTTTCTTTCTTCATTTGTGTTGACCAAATCATTGAGCGTCACGTTTAGTCAATCCTGCAAAGCTACCTTGAAATCTTTTCTTCCCCTTTTGGTGCCTTCAATATCCGTTTTTGGCTCGATTTTGCTATTTTTATCCCATATCATCCCTTTTTAGCAGAATATGCAATAAATTCACAAGATTATGAGTAGTTTTGGAGCAAAAAGGAGGATTAAATCACTCTAAAATCATGATAATTTGCGTAGTACCCCCACACTTAGCTTTTTGCTTGTCCTCAAGCAAAATTAAGATCAATTGTGCATTCAAAACTACCTCCAAATTTGAACATACTCAAGGCAAATTGTAATCATGTGCAAAGTGAATGACCCAGTTCATGAAAAAGATAATTCAACATGTATCCAAACAAGTTTTCACATAATGACTATTATCAAAACCAATCATATAAAACTAGTGGACTATTTTTTCTCCACTTTTCATTCTCTCAAGTGTATATATGGCTCAAGTGTTTCTCTCGACACTTACTACGACAATGCTTCACCATAAGCTTGCTTATACACCACATCTCCACCATTTTGATATATGCACATAAATAGATCAAAAGATTTTTTATTTTGGTTGTAATGAGGCTTTGGTTTGGGGGTAGATATTAAGGGTAACGAGGTTAAATTCCAAGAAACCAATTAGAGCACCAAAGAATCGAGTGAATAATAAATCAAAGCCCTCAAAAGTTACTCATTTATCCATTTCTTCCCTCAAAACTTTTGACAATTCCTTGAACTATGCTTTTCTTATTTTTTTGTGAGAGTTCATACATTTTTCTTCCTTTTTTCTTTTTCTTTCATTTTTTTGGTGGCAAGAAAATTGCTTTCTTCTTCTTTTTTTTTTTTTCGCTCTCCTTTTTCTTTTTTTGTGATAGGCATAAACAAGAAAAATGATGTTAGCTCCCATATAGTATAAAACCACAATTTTGGAACCCCCACACTCATTTCGAGATATCACAAAGATTACAATGATCATTCCCCCATTTTGAGAATTTATTCTTTTGAATCCATTTCCCTTGATGCTCTAATGATTCTTGGAAAGGTCAAAATCAAGGGGTTAAATGAATGACGGAATATGTTTGTGTATAATGGATTGTATCAACAAAACAGGTCAAAAGGGCTCAAATGGGTTCTCTAAAGTTAAAATGTAGTGTGGTGGTCAATGAAGGCCGAAAGTGGTTTCTAATGCCTTTATCATATCCAAATAAATGCACATTTGTGTGGTCACAATGTGGTTCAAGGCAAGTTCTAGGAAGACAAAGCCACAGAAGTGTTTTTCTCTCAAGAAAGAATGAAATTTTACATGGATATGTTAAGCTCAAAATCTCACGATGTGTGTTTTAGTCCACTAATCCTATATCAAAAGATTTCAGCTCAAATCATTTTGGTAAAATAAGTTTTCAACTTGTGAATTATCCTTAAATATAAAACATGTATTCTTTTGTACATAAAGTCATTATGCTAAGAATAGTCCAAAATTGAAAGGGTTTCATTATGCCAAAATTTTCCACAAATTTTTCAAAAAAATTCCTCATTTCACTTCAAAAAGATACCAAGCACAAAAATCTTTCCAAGCATATTCAATGAACATATTCAACAACCAACAAGACCAACAACAACCAAATTCAACAAGCATACTCAACAATCATACCCCCACACTTAAAATCCACGTTGCCCTCAATGTGGACCATGACACGCAACTCAATAATTAAAATTAAAATGAGAGAGAGTTGAGGAAACGTCCCTGAGTGCATGCTGCGAAGAGCTCATGGCGTGGGTGGAAGTTTTGGTATTAGCCCCGATGTGCTTGAATAGGTCTATCAAGTTGGCCTCTATTTGAGTGACTTGTCGGGCGATATCATCCAAGGTTGTTTGTTGTGGGTTTGGTGGTGGTTGTAGTCTCTCCGTGTTGGTCTCCTCACGTTGCTCTCTTTCTTTATTGTTGTCTTCTTCTTTTTCATCGCTTTCTCTTCCTCGGTGTGATCTTCTCCATCATTGCTTTCTTCTTCCTCGGTGTCTCTATCCTTGTTTGGGTCATTGTTGTGAGATGTTCTTGAAGTGGAAGGTGTATCTCCGGTAGGTGAGCCTCCTGCATCCATAAACTCAAAAAACCTACCATTTCGAGTGACAAGGCCCATTCGTATTAAACTGGCCATGTCCAATGGTTCCAACTCACAAGCAATGTGGAGGTTATGATTAGAAGGACGAAAAACACCAATATTTATTGCAATTAAAGTGATGTAGGACCAAGAATTAAGGCACGATTTCGGTTCATGGATGATTGAAATTGTGTTGCTAACCAAAATCCAACATTAACTTTAATTCTATGTAACATACACCACAGAAAATATAATTCAGCTTTTGAGCAAATTCCAAACGTACCTCTACGACCAAAAAAGTTGAAAGCAAGGAAGCGATGAACATATTTGAGCATGGGATTTTTCAAGTAATGGCTTTTGGATCTACTAGGATGATATGCAAGTAAACCAGTAGATAATTTTCGCCATTATTTAACAGGATTAAAGTCCTCAACGGTAATCACATAAAAAATTTATGTACTCATGAGTGTGTGCACGTTCAGCGATCTTGAAGCCCAATGCAATATTAAACTCAGTTAAAGACATGTAAAAGTTTCGTCCCATGAAATGAAATTTAACTACCCCTGGTGTGTCTAACGTGAGTGACGGTGCAGTAGTAAACTCGTAAGCGGTATAGAATTCTCGTATGAGTTTCAATATATGCATGCTCAGTGCAATCAAAGAAACAGGCCAACCAATATTTTCGATCAATAAATTACTACTCTCAACAGCAAGCAAACTTCGTAAAGTATCAATATTCATTACCTTGCCAGGTACGATATTACGAGTGCAGAGTAGATTGTACTGATCCTTGGCAGAGCGGGTTGTGAATTTGAGGTTCCCGCCAAGTGCTTCGGAGGACGGCGGAAGTATGCTTGGAAAGCGAGTATTACGGGAATGAGGTCCCGATTTGGAAGAGGATCCTTCTTTCTCGACTTTGTTTGCGGCTACTCATCCTTTATTATCTCAAGAGTCAATAAAGCAAGAGGAAATGAAAAATTAGAAGAAGATATAGAGAAAAGGAATAGAAAAACCATGCATTGGCGGAAATGGTCTCGGAACAGCAGTGGTGGCGGCGGTTGGTTGCGAATGAGACAGCAAGGTCGAGGCAGAACAGAGACGTGACAGCAGCGAAACAGCAACAGCGGTTAGTGACGGCGGGCTGATAGAGAAACCGAGACCGTGTGAGCGGCGGCGAGACAGCAATGGCGACGGTTGTGACAACTTTGTTAGCGGGAGAGAAGACGACGGCGTGGGTGTCACGACGACGAGCTTGCTGCCACGGCGATGGCAGTTTTCAGCGGAGTTGGGCGAGGTGACGACGAGCAGAGGTGGAGTGGTGGTGCGACGGGCTTGAGCTGCGACGGTGGGCGATTTTCGGAGAGACGACGGCAGTGGTGAGGTCGCAGCTGTGAGAGAGATGTTTGGTCAAACACTTTTAAAAAAGATGAAGTGGTATTCCAAATAGATATGGATGCTTCATTAAACATGACACGCTTCGCAAAACTTCAATAAAAACAGTAATACTAAAATCGAAAGAAAAAAGAAAGGGTAGAATTTCATGGGTTGCCTTCCATGTAGCGTCTTTCTTTAACATTTTTTGCTAGGCTTAGAGTGGTGTATTTAGTTGAAAATGGGTTCCACAAGTTGAATTTTTCTCAATTGTTGGTGCTTGAAAATCCTCGTAGAAAGGTTTGAGCTGATGTCCATTCACCTTGAACACCTTGTGTGTTGTGGGACTCTTGATTTCAATTAGGCCATGAGGGAAAATATTAGTGACAACAAAAGGGCTCCGTCGAAAACGCAACTTACCTGGAAATAACTTGAGTTTGGAGTGGAAGTTCTTTTCGAGAAATGGTGCGATCATGGAATGCTTTGGTCATTTGATAATTTGTAATTAAGTTTAAGGGACTAAAATGATAACACTAAACTTAAATTGACCATTTTAACCTCCAAAAAGTCACACTCCAGCCACATTTTCATCGAAAAATGGTCATAGAAACCAAACTGAGACAAAAAATAAAGTTCATGGATGCTAAATTAATTTTAAAGAAAAACTTAAGGGACCAAATATAACATTTACCCTATTTTTTATCATTTATTTATTCATATGTAATACATTATTAATAAAAAATTATGATATTATAGGTAAATTTTTAAATAATTTTGCATATATCCAACTCCATATATGAAATACAAAAAAAAAGTAGTTGAATGTATTATTTGTATTATATAATTTATTTGAGAAATTATTTGTTTAGTCCTTTAAAATTTGCCTGCTATTATTTTTACTCTCTTAAGTTTACATGTTTTAGCTTTAGTCCGGTAAGTTTTAAAATTGATTCGTTTTAGTCATTTGATTCACTTTTCGATTATTTTACCCTTACATATCTTTTCAAAAGCAATTTTAGTTCATATATCCATTCATTTTGCATCTCATAGCTAATGCTAGCTCGTTTAGAATGGTACAAGAATTTAGGTTTATTGAAGAGATATTTGTTTATATTACACTTAGACTATTATGATGGACTATTAGCATTTATTATCCAAAGGCAAAAGAGCCATAATTAGGATAAATGACCAAATCTACGCAAAGTTGATAGATAAAGGATTAAATCTAATATTGCCAAAAATAAAGAACCGAAATGAATTCAAATCAAAGTTATAGGACGGAAATTTTCTTTTTTTTAATTTATTTTAGATAAAAAAAAATATGTTAAATTATCTAAATTTACAAAGATATTTAGTATTACTTACAAAAAAAATAGTTGAATATATTATTTGTATTATATAATGCATTTTGCATAAAGAATTATATAAATTACTAAATTTTAAATTGATAGTACTTAATTAGAAGAATAAAAATTTAAATCCAACAAGACGGGTCAATTCGGGATGGGGTGGCGAGCGGGTCGGGGGATTTTACGAAGTGGGACGGGTCTCGAGTGCGAACAGACCAGCCTCAGACCCGCCTTGTTGTCATCACTAATGTTTCATAGAGATTGTGAATGATAAGGTCTTTCTGTTTCCACAATGTAACACTTGAAATTTAACGGCAAATGAAGATAGGTCGTTCATTAGATCATTGGAAATGAAAAAGGGATTCGTACAGGCATCAATCAGACAAGAATTGGTAATAATCATGAAATAATCAATGCCAAAAGGAAATAGCGTTATGACTACTCTTACATCATATTAGATGCAGAAAAGTTTATTATAACTATTCAAAAGGTAAAAAGCTTAGAAGCTTATTGTGGTTCTTCAATGAATAGGCTTTCAGAGTTTTAAGTGTCCGAAAACTCAAATATACTAAAACAGAAGACATACAACTTTTATATTTTTGCTAATTATCACTAGAAGAAAATGCATTTATTATAACAAAATAATTACAACAAAAGTTTAAATTATCATAAAATACTAATACAACTATACATGTGATTAACTCTATACTAAAAATTGCAAAACTGCTCCAACTCAATTAGATCGCCAAATACGATTTTAATGATTATTCGGTCGACGGGCTTAAGTTAAGCTTTCTAAAGATTATAAATATTGAGTTGGGTCGAAAAATTATTTAAATTAGCCAACCTATACCACGTACACTCCTACTTTTATAGTACCTAGGACCACGAGTCGACTTATAGTTAAACTCTCTGAAAATAGTAGCTAAATTTCCTATGAAGCTGCCCCTGAAATGACATAGATAACATAGTAGAGAAAATTATAGTTAAGTTTAGATAAATAGCATATAGTATAGGGAGACAAACTAGTACAAATCTATAATGAAGCAAACCGTTGATTGCGGGCAAAAGATTCTGGCATGCCATGCCATGCCCACTTCTTGTTTTCTTCCTTACCATTATGTTTTTATTTGTGTAGTCCTCTATTGATGAACGCCCAAATTATGGAGAATATGTCAACCACGTATGCAGGCACCTTGTATTATGTTATTTTATATACACTTCTCTCTCCTCTCTCTCTCTCACACACACGCACACTAACTTTATCTATTAAATGACCCTTGATTTAAAGGGATAATTACACTTCTCTCCCCTAAAATTTGGTTTAATTATATGTATACTTTATATGGTTTGAAAATTATATTTTTGTACCCCTGAAGTTTGTTTCCATCTAACAAATAAGTTACTCCGTTAGTCAAAATACATTGAATTTAATGATATTAACAAAAAAACAGGATAAATATTCATATTTACCCCCGATTGATTTAAGACTGACTTATTGTAGGTCAAATAAATCTTTTTACGACCAACAAATTCAGTAAATTTTAACTAACGGATGGAGTTATTTATTAGATGATAGCAAATCTTAAAATATTAGATATAAATTTTCAAACTACAAAAAAATTTATATATTAAATTATACTAAACTTCAATAAAGAGGAATATAATTATCCCTAACTTTTATGCCACGTTCGCTCAATGGGCTAATCATCTAGAATTGAAAGTCAATCTTGAAGCCGTGTCTGATGTTACCTAGTGGTTGCATTTGAATAAATTATTAGCTAGAAAATATCACTGGGCTTGAAACCTAGTTTAATGATGTGAATGTTATGAAATGTGTAAACCTCTTATATTTTAATATATTATTATTTATAGTTTAATTTCATAATTATCTTAAAAAAATTCAGATCTACCTGTCCATCCACCAAATTACAAAATAGTAATGCTTAAGGTTTATATATTCGTCATTGCAAAAGAAAAAAAGAAAGAAAGAAAAAGCGTGGGAATATTTTAAATTGGAAACAGACAAAAGTTTTGGAATGTAATAACGTCGTATGATAATGCAATATACGAGTCGAGGCCGTACATGTACCAACAAATATAATTGGATAATTATCGTATATTTAAATTAGGCCATGAAGTATTAATTAATATATGTATACACTCTAATATATATATATATATATATATATTGTCCTCGTATGGACTATATGTGATTTTGCTAGATCTGCTGAATTCACTGGTGATGACATGCAGATTCTGCGATGAATTAAGTATATGGTAACTTGGTACTTATATATATTTAGGCTTGCAAGGTGTCTGTGTGTCATTGCACATGCATACAACAATGATTAAAGTGAGTTCAACATAATTTATGGGGAAAAGTATTATTTTAGTCCAGTAAGTATGCCTAATTTTAATTTTAGTCCGATAACTATGTCCATTTTTGTTTAAGTCCAGTAACTTACGAAATTGCTTACTTTTAGTTCTCTGGCAGATTTTCGGACAATTTTACCCCTATGCAACTTTTGAAAGGCAGTTTTAGTCATATGCAGTCATGAATATGACTAAAAGTATTCGGGTAATTTTCGGGTAAAATTGTCCGAAAATCTGCCAGAGGACTAAAAGTAAGCAATTTCGTAAGTTACTGAACTTAAACAAACATGAATATAGTTATCGAACTAAAATTAAAATTAGACATACTTAACGGACTAAAATAGTACTTTTTCCTAATTTATGATGACAAATAAAATATCGACTTGACGAAAGTCAATATCATTTTTGGAAGTCATGATATCATTGCTAAAATTGCAATGGGAAAGACCTGTCCACGCTCAATCCATCCCAAAACGTGCTATATAATTGCGATGTTCACGTGGTCAAAAAAGTTCATCGTCAATTGTGATGAATTTTGCAACAGTTTCGACACAAAATCCGTCCCAAAGTTGTAGCAAATGCATCCTACATGTGTCAAAATTTGTGGACATACTCGTAATCGTCGCAAATCAGGATGTTGCATATGACTTCGACATGGATTCCACCCCATCATAATTTGGCTATAAGCTTGGGTTGATTAAAGTGTGTTGTTTACTTGTACGAAATTAATTTTGTGATATAATTTGCGGTGGATTGTGTAAATTGGTCTCTAGTCAATTCTAGAATGAATTTGCTACGGATTTTGTAACAGATGTGCATTGCACAAGTTCATCATTTTCTTTGTGATTAATTTTGTGACCTTTTTCTCGTATGCGGATTACTAGTTTCAAAGACATCGCAAATCCGGTTGCAAATTGGAGGGTATTTTTGGTCCTAAAAATTATAAATAGTTTTGTTTATAGTGTCAAGAGTTTTTGTTGTATGATATTATTATTAGGGTATCTTTGTCAATAGATCATATAGTATGTTAAATGAGGATTAAAATTGAAAGTTTATATAAAATTATTGTCGATATCAATATTTTTCATTCAAACCCTAATGGGAGGGGTACAATCGTAAATGGAGAACTTTCAAAAGGGGTGAACCTATAATTTCAAAAGATTTTTTGGGGGGAGTGAAATTTTGTATATTTAAAAGAGGTTTAATTGTAAATAACCCTATACCATTATAACAAAATAATAATAATAAACTGCAATGATAAAATAATTAGAACTGACGATAATATATTAATTAAGTGACAAAAGTTTTTATTTTAGTACGATAATTCATGATTCAAACATATTAATTAAAAAAATTGGCAATAGCTATTGTAAGTTTCACCGTTGATACATTTGTCCTGATTTTTAAGTACGATCGATCAATATTTTAGATTCACTTGCAGAAAATAACGGCTAACATCCTTTACATAGTTGTTGTGAATTTGTAGTCGCCATGATTTTTTTCTTCTTACCACGGCAATTAACCATAACGAAAATTCATATTCTTTCTAGTGTTGACCAATAATTACTATTACAGTACACCACCAACAACTATCATCAAATCAGACCAATCACTACACATTAACGGGACTCGAATCCCCAGCCTCTAGATCACAGAACCTAAGCTTCACCGACTAAACTACACCTCATTAGCAAAAATTCGATTAAGGGGAGAAAAGTTCTAAATTAAATTGTGGGCAAGAACTAATCCAGCCTCCCTTCACTGCATCAGGGAGTCGACGGCGGACATATATATATTGTAGTTTGCTGTTCAATTTGTTTTGTCTATTTCCTTACACTAGGCGGCATGTGGACAAGGAAAGGCAAATGTATGAACATCAGATGAATAATATGTCGGCACACAAATTGTCATAATAAGAGTGATCACACCTGACGGGAAAATTATTAATAATTCAGAACAAATGCATGCATGTATATATGCTGCCAATGTCATTCTCATCAGAAACATCTTCGATCACGTCAAAAAAACAAAGGACAAAACAAATACTCTGTTTTCTGTTGCCAAAATTGTGGGCTGAAAACCAATAGCTAGCTAGGGTTTGTGAAACAAGTGGTGCTACTTCAAGTTAATTCAATGAAAACCATCTTGGTTTTGGTTTGGTGTTTTGTCTTTTGTTGTGTGTGTGTGGCCGTCCGTGCGTGCATGTGTTTTTGTGATGAGAAAAGGACCTCAAAACACTAGAATAAAATAATTGTAATTGTTCCCATCGGCCACAATTGAAAGTTCATAATTGTTCAAAAATAAATGAATTGCAGTTCCCTCGTCTACATAATCTAAAATTGTTTATTGTATTTTTGTTTAATTCAATTGAATAAAATTGAGATAAAATGAACAATTCACCAAAATTACTAGAGTACTTTAAATTGAAATTATATTTTTTTCTTAAAGAACTGAGGTAATTACACTTACACCCCCTTGAAAGTTCTCTATTTACAGGTACCTCATTTTATTAGGGTTTTGATGAAAAACAAAAATTTTTAGTTTTATCCATCATTTAATATATTTATGTATTATTTTATACTTATAAAGGGATAAATATAATATATATATATAGGGTTAAATGTAATTTACCCCCTGATATGTAAACAAAAAAAGCACTGTGAAAAAAAAAAAGTAAATTATCCCCTTGTGTTTTTTAAAATGAAGCAATAAGTGGGTAATTTGCTTCATGTCCCAAAATACAACAGAGTAATTTGCTACAAAAAATTTATAGGAATTTTTTTGCTCATTTCACATATCACAGGGGCCTAAAATGCATTTAACCCTTTAATATATATATATATAAATATATTGATACATACCGTGGTCCGACTACGCCAAGGGTCGAAAGATCTCAAATATTATAAATTCGCAGGACCGTAAAAGTGAGCTAGAACGTGGCTAAAAACTGAGGGAAAATGAGAGCGAAAGTATGAGAGGCTTAGTTAATAAAATGACTACAAAAATATCTCTATCTATAATTAGAATCAATTATACACTGTTGGATAGCTACACGTATCATTTAATGAGCAAAAGAATCAAATTAAAGAATTTTTTAGAGGTCTTGCCCAGTTAACCCTAAAAACATGGGAACTCGTTTTCCTGCTACTTGATGAATTGATTAAAGCTGGCTTATGTAGTTACCTAGAAATTTTTTTGGTATGGCATGGCTTATGATGCCATAAGTATGTATGATGTGTCGTTCCTATTGTACATTGAATCGCTTTGCTGGATTGGCATCGTTTTTTGGGCCTACCAAGTTAGAAAAAATAAATATATCCTGGGCATGATTACCTTTAGCAGAGTCAGGCATGCTGGGCTACTTGGAGGAGGCTCACTACCTAATCTTTTGGGTTTTGAGAAAAAATATTTGACGGGTATCATATAAATAAATATATATATATATATAAGGAGTGGGGTTGAAATTATTATATTGTTCTTCTTATAAATAAAAATTATTACATGAGAATATTAAATAAGGGTAAACATCAACATCGTTCGTTCAAATCCTAACAAAATAGAGTTAGGTATAAACGATAAATTTTCAAAAAGAGGCCAAATATAATTAACTCGAAAACAAATATATGTTTAAATGTATTTCTTCAAAAAGAGGCCAAATATAATTAACTCGAAAACAAATATAAATTTAAATGTATTTCAATAAGCACACATTTTATCAACCAAAATTCAGTTGCTCTAACACCCTCATATAGAATAAATAACTAGCAGTTATGGCACATTCAATGTATGTGCAAAATATACAAGGAATATTACTTATACTAATATAATTATATAATATTAATTAGATACAATAAATGTAATTTTTTGTTATATAAGTGGTATTGTGTTTTTTTATGAAATCAAATAAAGAGATGTGGTAGTTTTTATTAATTCACTGCAATGTATTTACAAAACGAATTGTCATTTGTTTTTACCCATGAGGATCATTTAGTACATATGTACGCTTGCACACCAAACTTGTTACTCTACACTTCTCAACTGTAATACTAAATAAGGATCATTCAGTATTGCATGCTACAACTAATGGATATCAGCTTATGCTCCCTCCTAACTTCTTATATTCATAATTAAACATAGGATTAATTTTGATTAGATTAGATACGGAGTCCAATCTAAAAAATTAAACAACCCCTTAAAGCAGATTTTGAACCCACAAATTAGTATGGATGACAACGGAGCGGGGTTACCAAAATTTAGGATCCGCCAGCCAAGAAAATTTTGGCTCCGAACCTTAGACCCACTAGATTGAACCCGATAAGCTCGATTAATATTTTTTAAAATATTAAAAAAATATTGTGTAAAAATAGCAGTATCCTAATTTTATAAACATAACACAGTAATATCATCGAAAGGTTAATATTCTTTTACAAATTTCTTTGTGCATGTTTTAGGCATTGAAATATAAAAAATTTAAAATACATTTTACTTATAAAAATTTTAGAATGTTTAATTTATAAACTATTTGTAAAACATTATTTTAATTTATAAAAATATTAAGCTTATGTAATATATGTAAGTATAAGTAAATTATGCGTATATTTTACGTATATACAAATATATCTTATATAAATGGTTCATGTTCGGATCCAAACCACTAAGTCTTAAAACCGATGCCCAATTGGCATTGGTTTTGGGTCCGAATTTGGTTCTAATTCCAACCCGAATGTATTGTCATCCCAACAAGTAGATGAAACCAGTACCTTTACCGCCCACCCACCATCGTTAAAGATTCACAGCCCAATCTAAATTAGTGCACTTACACAACCATATGTTTGGAGCCTTTGGGCATAGATGTGTTTCGAGGTAAAAATAAATAACATAAAAAATTACACGATAATAAACAATTAGACTGAGAAATGTAATTAAGGTTCACAATTTAAAATAATAAATAAATATAAAGTCACCGTTGATAAGGTAGATAGTTATTAAAAAAATAAAATTAAAAGAATAGAGATAAGAGATGAAATTTTATATTTAATTTCTAAAAATTAGACATAAAGAAAAGATTGGTGAAATTATTTTTTATCATATTTTTTTGTCTTACTATATTTTTTTCTTAAGTTATAATATTTTAGAAATTAAATCCAAAAGGATTACTTTTGGCTAAACTGTCTTTAAGTTTTATTTTGAAACCACAGCTTCCTACCCAATCTATTAATATGCCAGTTTAATTTGATATTTATTACAGATTTATGGTCCAATTATTATAATAATTTAGTTGCAATTTATTGAGATTTAATAAGTATTTGACTGTTTATATATTTATGTGGCCTATTTATAATTGAATTTATTATAATAAGTATGAGCTTTAATTAGGCCACTTAATTAACGGTCAAATTTTTACTACTATTTAAATGGCTATTTTAGCTTTATTCATTTGGCACATTAAAAGAGATATATTTTATATAACTTATGAGTTTGACAAACATATTTATATTCCCATAAATATTCTAGAGTTTTGGCAACGTGACTATGGACTAGTTGCTAGTCTCCTCATGGTCGTGCACATGGGATAAGACACTTTGATAGTTAATGGAGTTTTATTCTAGAGTCATGGTCAGTCGTAAGACCTTGCTTGTAGGAACACAATCATGGTTTTATGTCAGGGACAAGTGTCGTGACTCTCTGTCGATGCAGCTTTTCTAATTTCTAAGTATATTTCATTTATTTCCTTACTATATTTAATTGTGATAATTTATATAATGATGTTTTATATATAAAGTTATTCTGAAATATAATTATGAACACAAATCACATCATTTCCACAACAGTAATTATTGTTTAAAAGTTGTTATTATCAATAGTAAATGACCAAAAAAAATATGAAAAAATTATCATTATATATATTTTGTCATTAAATTGTTATTATACATAGATGTGACATCCAAAATAGTTCCATCCCAACCATGAAAGATCAAATATAAATATTCCCAGCTCCAATTACAAAATGTCATATATTTAAAAAATTATTATTTTCTACATTATAAATTATTATAATTTAAAAATCGTAATAAATCAATATTATCTACTACAGTCAGATAAAATTGATCTAAAAACTCAAATTTAGACATGATTAATCAACATTCATCGTGATTTTTTAACTATGACAAAAATATTTATCGTAGTTTTTAACTACAGAATCATTAGCTAATACCTTATACGTAATCATAATTAATTAATATTTGTATTTTTTTATTTTTAATTATAATAATTAATTATAATAAAAGTATATATCTTCTGGTGTGTGTAAAAACATCAATAGAAGCAATGAGAGTAATAAAACTTAGGATGGGAGTTAATTATATTAATGAAAGTTGTGATGATGTAACTTGTGAAGTGACAAAAGATATTTATTATGTCAAAATAAAGGTACCTATGCTAGTTATAAAAGTCTCAAATGTTTAAGTGTAAAGGCTGCCAATTTTGATAATCAATAATTAAGGTATATATTGTCCGAATTAATGTAGTCAGAAGAACTTTCTTGTCAATTATTATCATAATAATGCGTCATTAATTATTGATAGTAACAATTAAAAATTTACAAATATCAAAATGCAATACGATTTTTGTGAATTGTAATATATTTTTTACCGTAAAGTATGCATATAATCACATTTACCCTCTAAATTATAAAAGGTAAAAAAGTCCACCTGCATAATATGGATCAAACTTTTGTGACGAAAACGCTCTTATTATTTTGATCCCTTAAAATATGTTTCTTGTAATTATTTTTCTAAAATATGATTTTGTATTATAAAAAAAATTATTATTTGAACTAAATCCCGAGTAAAATTTATGATTTTTCATAAGTAGTATAGAAATCACTGTAAACTCTTTAAATTTCCAATCCTTATAATTTTAGTATAACTATTAAAACAATTTACATAAATTTTTGCCTTGTATTATTACATATATAAATATTGAACTTCTTTTTGAAACAAAAAATTATCAATACAATTTTAACATATCGAACATATTTATGTACCGTAAAATATTGGATTCATACATATAATTAATCCATATATTTTATAATCTTGTGAGTAAAAATATGATATATGTTTTAATTATTTGTACATGGAATTGAATATATGATATATTTTATATAACATATTTTTTTTTCTGTTATATTACATGCTTAATGTATATAGTTACATCATAATTTACACATTTACTTGTATTATTAACATAAATAATTTACTGTGCAAAACATATTTACATTTTTTGAGATTGTTAATATTTTTTGTAATATATAATTTACAAAAAGCTATCAATTTTAAACATTATTTGTTAAATAAAAATTTGAGTAAAATTTTAAAATCACTAAATGTAATTTTTAATACATATGTTGAGATTCTAAATATTAATTGGTAGAATTAGGATTAGAAAATTATTCGAGTTGAGTCGAACACATCATTGTTCAGACTAATTTGAATTATTATTGAGTTTTAAAAATTGTATTTGAATTTGGTTGGATTATTGGTTCGATTGAGCTCAGACAAAATTTAATTGATCAAACATAAGTAATGAGTCGAACTCGAATAATTTAATATTTTTAAATATATTTTATTATTTTTGAACTAATTGAATTGAGTTCTAGTCGAGTTTCAAGTTTCGTTGTTGAAAAGGGATCAAGAATTGATCTCAGATTGAAGAAAAGTTAATGACAGAGAACTAATCGTGCAGCAGATTTACAGAAGGAAAAATTCTGTATCTATTTTTTTTTTGTAAGGAAGGACAAAAGGGGCTCTTAAATACAGGAAGAGCCTAACTAACAATAACAACTACTGAGTTGTTAATACACTTAACGGATATATAAAAGTGCTACTGTAAAAAAACACAACTTTGAGAACAAAGTGAAACTAAACTAGAAGCTACTGCTCATTCTTTTATTTCTCTGCTTGCAACTCCTGTTCTTGTGGGAAGTATGAAATGGATGGATGGATCCCCCCCCCCCCCCCGCAAGATAGACTTGGGTTGAGGTCACCAAGGATAGCTTTGGACCGTAAATGGAGGAAAGAACTGCAAGACAATGATTTTGTGAAGGTGTTTGCAATTTAGACACCACATAAGTTGGTTGAATCAATCATTCCTTGAATTTGTTACGCACCACATGGCAGTCTATTTCCAGGTGCTTCGTCCTCTCATGGAAGACCGGATTTGCTGTTATGTGAAGTGCGGCTTTGTTGTCACAGTAGAATGGAATAGGAGTCTTGACTTCAACACCCAAATTCTTCAGAAGGTACACCAGCCATGTTACTTCACAGGTGGTAGTGGCCATACTTCGGTACTCGGCTTCAACAGATGATCTAGCCACCATGGTCTGCTTCTTGATTTTCCAAGATATGGGAGTCTCTCCCACAAAAATGCAGAATCCTGATAAGCACCTTCTTGTCTCTTGGCATGCAGCCCAATCTGCATCACAGAAAGCTCTAAGTGAAAAATCAGTAACTGAGGGAAAATACAAACCTGTTGAGATGTTGCCTTTCAAGTATCTGACAACATGAATTGCTGCCTCCCAATGCCTCTCACAAGGATGTTGAAGGTGCTAGCTTAGTTGTTGTACAGCGTAGCACAGGTCAGGCCTGGTGAAACTCAAGTATAATAATCTGTCAAGCAGCCTTCTATACCTGGAGGGGTCAGTGAGAGCAGTCCCTGTGTCAACTGTGAGCTTCAGTCCTGGAGGTAATGGAGTGGCAACATGCTTGCCATTATTGAGCCCAACATCCTTAACAATATCTTGAGTATACTTACGTTGAGTGACTACTAGACCTTCAGGGGATCGTGCTAACTCAAGCCCTAAGAAATATTTAGCATTTCCCAAGTGCTTAACTGTAAAAAGGTCATCTAAGTAGTCCTTGACAGTGATTATGGAATTTTCAGAAGCAGCAGTAATTAGTATATCATCAACATAAATCGGTAATGCAATGAGGTTAGTGTCAGTCCCTTTTGTAAACAAGCAATGGTCATGACTACATTGTTCAAAACCAAATTTTCTTATCTTGTTAGTGAATTCTTCATTCCACTTTCTAGATGCTTGTTTTAAACCATATAGGGATTTTTCCAGTTTACAGACCTTGCCCTGTGGGATTTTATAACCTTGAGGAGGTTCCATGTATATATCTTCATCAAGAGTGCCATGCAAGAAGGCATTATTAACATCAAGGTGGTGGATAGGCTATTTCTTTCCCACAGCCACAGCTAAGAAGAGCCTTATAGTGACTGCTTTTGCAACAGGTGCAAAACAGTCATTGTAATCCTCTCCTTCAACTTGGCTATAGCCTTTAGCAACTAACCTTGCTTTATACCTTTCCACAGTACCATTAGGATTGAGTTTTACCTTATACAGCCATTTGCATCCAATGGCTCTTTTGTCAGAAGGCAAATCTATTACCTTCCAAGTTTTGTTCTTTTCAAGTGCATTGACTTCTTCCTGCATAGCTTTTCTCCAGTCAGCCTTCTCCTGAGCCTGTTTGAAGTCCTTTGGCTCCTGCACACTTAACAGATTCTCCACAAAGCAAGAATGTATATGTGACATATGCAAATTGCTAGAGTTTTTTGAGTTGTAGCACTCATAATCATTCATCCAGTTCGGTTTATTGGTAGGTCTGTTGGATCTCCTAGGCATGTGAGTATCAACCTCAGGTTCTATGACATCATCAACTAACGGCTCATTACTGATTTCATTTTCATCCACTTGATCAATGGCAGGCAGAGGACAAACTATGTCACTATTATCATCTTTGGAGGTTTTAAAGGGAAATGTGTTTTCATGGAATGTTATGTCTCTGCTAATATGGATATTGCCTGTGCTAAGTTCCATTACTTTATATCCTTTTATGCCATGGATATATCCTAAGAAAACACATTTCAAAGCTCTAGGTTCAAACTTTCTCTTAGAGGGTGAGGTATTAGTGATAAAGCAAAGACATCCAAAGACTTTTATATGATTATAAGAAGGTTTTTGGTTGTAAAGTAACTCATAGGGGGTTTTCCAGTTTAAGGTTTGAGTAGGTAACCTATTAACCAGAAATGTAGCCATTAGTAAAGCCTCAGTCCAGAATTTTAAAGGCATGCTAGCTTGAAACATAAGTGCTCTAGCAATTTGGAGTAAGTGTTGATGCTTCCTTTCAGCCACACCATTTTGTTGAGGTGTGTGGATGCAAGTTCTTTGATGTATTATACCCTTTTCATGAAAGAAAACTTGACATTCCTTATTAACAAATTCAGCACCATTATCAGTTCTGATTCGTTTGATCTTGGCATTAAATTGAGTCATTATCATGTTATAAAATTGTTCAAGCTTAGAAAGAGTTTGAGATTTATGAACCATCAGGTAGGCCCAAGTAGTTTTGCTAAAATCATCTACTATTGTAAGCATGTATTCGAAATTGTTTATGGAGTACTCTCTGTATGGACCCCACACATCTATATGAATAAGCTCAAAAACAGATTTAGTTTTGGATTCACTAAGGTGAAAAGAAGTTCTGTGTTGCTTTGCCAATGGGCATATTTCACACTCAATTTGTTGAATGTTGTTCTTATTACAAAAATTCATACGTCTCAATACATCTAGGTTAGTGTGTCCTAACCTATTGTGCCATAGAATTTCATTACACACAGTCTTGCATTTGTTCATGTTACACATGCCAACAGATAGATTTTCTTCACTGACAGAGGTGTTCAAACTAATTGGTTTTGTCATGTGATGCTGTGGTTGTCTTTCTAACACATAAAGTCTCCCTCGTTTACCTACAACAATCATCCTTTTACTCTCAAGGTCCTGCAAAACACAAGTCTCATTTGTGAAAAGAACACTAAGGTGACTATCTTTACACAATTTGTTGACAGAGAGGAGATTATGCTTAAATGGAGGGACATATAGCACATCTTTTAGTATGATGTCTTCTGTAATCTTAACTTCTCCAGAGAATTTTACTTGTTGGCTAGTTCCATCAGGGAAATTAACAAAAACCTCATTATCAAGATTATGAAGGTGTTTAAAAGCAGTTATAGATGCACACATGTGGGCTGATGCCCCACTGTCAATAATCCATAATTTAGAGGTGGTAAGTGTGTTGTCAATAATCCATAATTTGGAAATCAGAGAAGTTCGAGCTCATTCGGCTGCTATTTTGGTCCTGCATGATTTTGAGCATTTCTCTCCTGATCATTTCTAAAAAGTTAGTGTCAGGTTCACTATTCATGGTTGTCTGCAAACTGTTGGCTTGTTGATTGATTCTCAGGTTAGTCATCCTTGTATTTGTAGGTCTGCCAACATTTTTCCTCTGATCAACCATGTTTTTGTACCAATCAGGGTAGCCCACTAGTTCGAAGCATCCCTCCTTTAAATGTCCTTTCTTCTTGCAGTGATCACATTGGAGTTGCCTTTTATCAGTAGTAGGTCCTTTCTTGAAATTTGTCCTCAGGTTTCCTTGTGTCTTTGTCTCAGTAATCTGGACTGCCATAACTCCTTCCCTTTCTACTTCAGCAAATTCAGAATTAACTTGTCTTTGTCTTTCAACTCTATGGACCATGGAGTATGCTTTTGCAGCGGAAGGTAAAGGATCCATGATCAATATCTGGTTCTTGGTATGATCATATATATCATTGAGGCCCATGAGGAATTGGAACAATTGGTAAGGAGCGTTTCTTTCAGACATTCTTTTGCTGGCTCCACAAGTGCACACAAGTAGGGGGTCTAAAGATCCCAATTCATCCCATAATCTCTTGAGTTTTGTAAAGTATGTAGCTACAGCGGAATTTTTCTATGAGATGGATGCAATTTCCCTTTGTATTTGATATAGAAGTGGACCGTTGCTTTCACCAAAACGCATCTCGAGTTCAACCCACAAGTCCCTTGCTGATTCTGCGTACAAAAATGCTTCTGCAATCTCTTTCGATATTGAATTCAATATCCAAGAGACTACCATGTAATCATTTTTCTGCCATTGCTCAATGGCTTCTTTGTCTTCCATCGATTTTGTTTGTGTGCCATCAATGTAACCCAATCTTCTTCTTGCTCCAAGGGCTATCTTGATGGATCTTGCCCAAGATAAGTAATTGTTCTCGTTCAATGATGCAGATACCAGAGATATGCTGCGATTATCATTTTCTTGAAGTCCCATATCAATGGAGATTCTTTCTTCTATTTCTTTTCTGTCTGTCATTTCTTGTGTCAATTCTTGTTTCAAGAAATGAAGGTGCGGTGTGTGAGGCTAGGTATGAACAGAATGCAGAAGCAGGCAGAGTATTTTGTTACACCTGCTCTGGTGGCATGTTGAAAAGGGATCAAGAATTGATCTCAGATTGAAGAAAAGTTAATGACAGAGAACTAATCGTGCAGCAGATTTACAGAAGGAAAAAGTCTGTATCTATTTTTTTTTCTAAGGAAGGACAAAAGGGGCTCTTAAATACAAGAAGAGCCTAACTAACAATAACAACTACTGAGTTGTTAATACACGTAACGGATATATAAAAGTGCTACTGTAAAAAAAACACAACTTTGAGAACAGAGTAAAACTAAACCAGAAGCTACTGCTCATTCTTTTATTTCTCTGCTTGCAACTCCTGTTCTTGTGGGAAGTATGAAATGGTTGGATGGATTTCATCATTCGTCTATTAAACTTAGCAAATCGAAGTCAGAGCGAACTTTTAATAATGTTGAGCTTCAGAAAATGAACATGGGAATTTAATAACAAACCCAATAAATTTAGAACTAAAAATATAAAATAAGAGACAATTTTTTGAATTATTATTTCAAAACGCCAGCTATATTACTTTCTTTTATTATATTGAGGTAGGGCATACAACGTCTTATATTTATAAACCAAAGATATTTTAGTATAATGGTTAAGGTTGGTGTTCAATAAATACTTCTAAAATTATAGTTCAAAATTTCGAGTATTTTTATCAAATTGATGTATTAATTGAATTGAGATATTATTTCATTTGTTGATATATTGATATAATTATATAATTATCGCCCCTATCAACAAAGGAAAAAGAATATATTAAAAAAGAATATGGGTAAAATGTATCCAATTGGACAATTATGATTTTGGTCTCTATACTTAACCACTTATTATTTAGTTTTTCGATCCCCAAACTTTTGGGTTTGATAATATTAGTCCTCAAACTGTTACTTTTTTAATAGTTTTTGCCCCTGCCATTAGGTTTGGCATTACAATTGATGGAGAAATGTTTGTCATGTGCACGTGAGGCATAAATACTAGAGAAAAAATAGGGAGAATTACGATTTTGATCCCTAAACTTAACCACTTATTCCATTTTGGTCCTTAAATTGTCGGGCTTGACGATATTAGTCCTCAATCAACCATCTTTTTACCAGGTTTGTTCTCTCAATTTTTCCAATTCGCCCATTCTTTCCTAAAGGACCCTAGCTTGATTTCCAATTGATTTTCTCAAATTCACTGATAATTTTCTGTTATTCACTAAATTAAAATAATTTTCCTCATTTTCCTTCAAAACCCATTCGAAACTTTTGAGTTTTTAGCCCCAAATCCCCAAAGTGTAAAACCTTCAAGCGCTAATCATGATTTGGATATACATGAATTTTTCTACCCAAATTACGAGGAGCCCATGATGTTAAAAATGGAAGTTTAAATTTACATTTGCAGAATAATAGAAACTAGGCTTTTGAGGAGATTTAAGAATGAGAATATTTTTTCTCCAATTATTTTTCCAATAAACCTTCAAACTTAAACAAAAATGGTGGATGTTGTTTTTTCCCTCCAATGCCGCCTCCCAATTCTAACTGAAAATATAACGACAAGAATCAAAATTATAAAAAAAAAGTATCAATTTGAAAACTAAAATTGTGAAGCTGAAAATTTTGATAACTATAACTAAATAAGTGGAGACCAAAATCATAATTCTCCCAAGCCAAAGTTACTCATTTTGTAGCTTTAATCTAGCAATTAAACAAGATCCAAAAACATGCTTTTTAGACTTTTCTCACATTGGAGTAGGCATGGCAATTGGCCCTTGAAAATCGGGGCCCCGACCCGGACAGGGCATAAAAATTCCCGGGTCCGGGGCTTCTTAGGCATGCCCCAGCCGGGTCTGGTGTGGGGTACGGGGCTTGTGCTGACCCACCACCCACCCCGTGTATATAAATTTTACATTTTTTATTATATATTATTAATATATGATACATTATTATTAAAAAAATTACAGTATTATATAAATCCTAAACAACTCTATATAAGAAATACAAAAATAAAACATTAGTTGATAAGAAAATTAATAATTTAAATGAATGTATTCTTTGTCTTATACAATTCATTTTAAATTGAAAATTATATTAAGGTATTTAAATCTAAATAGATATTATTTATTAAAAAATAAAATATTAATTGAATGTATTTTTGTATAATATAATTCATTGTAAATTGTAAAATGATAATAGTTGATTAGAAAATTGATAATTCAGTTGAACGTATTATTTGTCTTATACAATTCATTTTAGATTGAAAATTATCTTAAGTTTTTAAATTTAAACTGATATTATTTATTAAGAAAGAAAATATTAGTTGAATGTATTCTTTGTCTTATACAATTTATTTTAGATTGAAAATTATATTAAAGTGTTTAAATCTAAACTGATAATATTTATTAAACAATAAAATATTTGTTGATATATTCTTTATATACTATAATTTATTATAAATCATAAAATGATATTACTTAATGAAAAAATTAATAATTTAGATCAACATATTACTTGTCTTATAAAATGATATTACGCCGCCGGCAACGGCCGCAGCTCGCCACCTTCACTCACCCCGCAGCAGCTCCGCCGCAGCTCGCAAGTCAAAACCCCTCTGTCTCTATTCTCTTCCCTTTTGGTTTCTTTCTTCATTCCTCCTTTTCTTTTCTTTTTCTGTCAAAGGCTACTATTCCAGCTCTTATTTATCCCTTTTTCTTTTGTTTTTTCCCCCTGAAATTTGGTACTTTATGCTGCAATTTATCGTTATTATTTGATGTGATAACTTAATTTTCTTGCTTTGATAAAATAATTTTCTAAAATAAATTTTTGATTCGTGCTGTAATATTTAAATACGTTGCTAATTTTTCTTGCTAAAACCATGATATAGTGGGGCGAGCCAGGACCAGGGCGGGGTGGGGCGGGGCGAGTCTCGAGTCCAGGCGGCCCCCGTAACCATTTTTTAGCGTTAAGTTATTAGGGACCTTCATTCCCCAAATGGGATATAATATCATATTATAATGATAGTTAAGAGGGTAGACGTGATTTCTTGGATAAATTGAATTTTGGGAAAGATCTATCAGAAATATATCAATCTAGCGGCGTATTTTATAGGTCTATAACAGTTGATATGAATTTCGCTCTTAAAAAAAAAAAAAAAAAGATGGATATGGATTGTAAACAAGTTGTAGCTTAATATGAATAGTGAATTGGATTGGGTTAGATCAATTTATAATTAAATTGGCTCCATAAAAAAGAACGGATTGGACTAGTCCAAGTTCAATTGAGACGGGGCTACTCCCATATATCAAACATGGAAATGGCCCAAGATTACCTGGGCTTCGGCTAGGCTAATGGATTGGCCCATGAGAGTTTTTTTTCTTTTAATAATGCATGACATATAATTTTTACTTTATTATTTTAAGTATGCTACTCTTAAATCTTTTCAGAACTTATATTAAGTCCTTTTTGGACATTTTACTATCTGTAGCTTATTAGCCAAATTATTATTTAAACTCATTACATAATCTTAACTTCTTCTCTTTCTAGTTATGAATTCTTTATTGAAAATTTTTGCTTGATTTAATTACTATTTAGTTATTTTGTAAACAATCATATAAATTTAATTAATTGTCAAAAAATACCTCAATTGCATGAAAAATAAAATAGGCACAATTGAACCTGGTCAAGGCCTTGTCCGATTTCAACTGGGACAGTCCATGATCAGGCTTGAATTTAAACACGAACCCACTTGAAATCATTTAAAGGCCCAAACCGCCCTAGAAGCAAGCATGAATAATATGGGCCGGTCTTGAGACGGGCACTTCGGGGCTGGTCCTCCTCGACCCACTGTCCAGTTTGAAGCGTAGCTCAAGTAACGAAGATGAGATTTTATAATCAAAAGTTTGTCAATCTAAATTTTTCTAATGTAAGGGTATCGACTACTTTAATAGTATTTATTGATTTACTGTAATAATAACAATTAATTAGTAATGCATATTTAAACTATTTATAATTAAAATTCATAATTCTCATCTCTCCACTCAAACTATATATATATATATATATATATATATATGGATTACTAAGGTTTGTCAATGGACTTTCTTTCTCATTTCCTTTTAAAGAATCAATTCTTTGGAGACTCATTACATTTCGGTCGATTCGCCAACTACATTTGTGGGCTCGTGTAATAAATTACTTCACTGGACAAAGTTTCCCCATAATTCTTGTGGACCATATGGATGAATCACATAAATGACATGCAACTTTCAAGGTATCATTTACTTTTACAGAATAAATAATTGATTGGACATGATTAGATTATTTATGGGATATAATAATTTAATAAAATTATAAAGTATTCTTTTATATGAATTAAATGATGGATATAAATATTATATAAAATAATGTTGTGTTCCATCGTTGCCACTTCTGCTGCCACAACTCCCCTAATTTTCTCCTCGACCACAGATCCCATACTACCCCCTTCAACTCAAATTCATAACGGTAATTACTGTGGAAATATCATTTAGTTCACCTAGATCTGTTTGAACAACCTCAGTTAATCTTGTTTTCCTTTGATAAGAATCAATACGATCTTTATAAGACTCCCCCTTTGAATGAAATTCAATGGGATGCCATCACCTAGCACCCTCCCCTCTCTCTCTCTTCTTTCGCCGCCTTTTACCCTGCTTTGGCCAAGTGCCGCCACCATCCAAACTTGCTCATTGCCTGCAAGAGCTATAAGAGCATTGAAGATGTTTTTAAAGACTTCTACTTCGTTTTAATTTTATCTGTTGGATTATTGTGTATTTAACTTTAAGAGAATTGAAGATGTTTTTAAAGACTTTTATTGTGTATTTTTAAACCAGAGTCTAATTTATCTGTTGGATATATCCGGTGATTAGTACCAACCTCTCAAGCCTAAATCTGTTGCGCAAAAACCGACGGTCCCCTAACATGTGTAGCATTGTTTCCTTGGCCAATCAACAGTTTGCACACTCCTGCATGAAATAAAATAAAGCACAATTTTTATAAATAAAACCAACACTCGGAGAATCCTCTTTTATTGACACTTAACTACTCACCAAGTCTACAGCAAAAACACAAAATTAAATTAGACTTAATTTTTCAAGACTCCCCCTTGGTGCATACTTACTATCAACTACTCCAAGTCCAGCTCTGGAACTTTCAAACTTAATTAGGCTTTAGCCTTCATAAATACATCAGCAACTTGTTACTAGCTAGTTTGACTTCCTTTAAATTGATTTAAGAACCTTCTCTCGAACAAAGTTTAAGGTTTAGGGTTTAGGGTTTAGGCACTACATAGTTGACCCTATTCCTATTGAACGCTTTAACCAAATGCATTCTCGTGCAGTTGTTGCTACTGTCATGTACTCAGCTTCAGTACTTCATAATGCAATAGTTGATTGCTTCTTGCTACGCTACCAAATTACAACTGAAACACTTTCAAAACAATAGCCTTAAGTTGGTGAATATCATTTGTTTTGCCTGCCAAATCAGCATCTGTAAATCTTCTAAATATAAAATTATTACTTTTCTTGTACATAAGACGGTAATCAAGAGAGCTTTTTACGTAACGCAAGATTCTGTTAGCCACATCTACAATATGCCAAAAAAAAAAAATGATTTTTAGGACAGACAATGTCCATCGCAATTTGAGATGGATTTGCGATGGATGACATCACCAATATCATTCAGATGCAGTTGACAAAATTTGAGATGGAATGCATAGAAAATATAGATTCGTCACAATTTATTACAAAAAGCGTCCCAAGAAGTGACATGTCCTACATTTGGGATGGTTATTTTGTGAGGGACGCCATCCTTCTCAAATTAGAGACAGTATTGGTGAATTGGAGATGGGTGAACAAGAAAAACAAGACGCTGCAAATCAGTTGCAAGATCCATTCCAAATTTGAACAACTTTTGCAACAATGTTATCACTAGTTACAAATTTATGTACCGGCCGCAAAAATCCTTCTAATTTTGGTTGAATTTGAAAATATGGATGGAAATTTCAAATTTGGTATGGAGTATTTTAAAATAACCATCCTAAATTCCGTCCAATATAAAAAAATAAATAAAAAATTTTAAAAACCTAGGGAAATGAAATCCCAAGAGCCGTCTCAAAATTGGTCCCAAAAGTTGTGCAAAACTCATTAGTCTTATTTTTCGAATACGACATCTCTACATATCTACATTATTTTTCGAATATGATGGTCTGATTTAAAATTGGATGTCCGATTGAAGGATTCACTACAACAATAGAAAATCATAGTAACATCAATCCATTACTTACAACTATGAAAATATATTTGTGAGATATTAAAATCATATGAATATGATTATACTTCTTTTTTATATGTCATTCAATGTGTTGTTTCACAAACTTATTACTTTCTATGTTCATTTATGTTTTTAGAACAAATATCTAATTACTTTCAATTTTTTTTTAAAAAAGTATGTACTAGTTATAAATTACTATTGCGACGAGTTTTGGGACCAGTGTTGTCTTTTAAAAATGGATTTGAAATGAAATGCATGATATAATATCACTTTTATTTTTTGAATAATTATAAATTAATATTATGATGGTTATCGTGATGAATTTGGAGAGGAAGTGTCAAATAACTTCGTTATAGCCTGCTTTAAAATGACATCAAAACGACATCATTCATGTATATTTCTGGTGATTTTTATAATGGGTACCCGTACAAAAAAACTTTAATATATACTCAACAGTTAATATATAAAATTTGTTTGTCATAATTTCTTTGATTTTTATGATTTTTTATGAAATTTATTAAATTTTCCTGCAATATATATTGATGACTTTTTTTATTTTTTTGTAATTTATTTACATATATCATTAGTTTTTCTATATTTTCTGTATTTTTCTTTATGTAGTTTTAGAAATATTAAGAAAACGTTCGAGCATTCCCAGCGTACAACAAATGACTTGATACCAAGTGATGAGTCTAATGATGATGACTACCAGGACGAGTATGCCGGTTTATATTAAGCTTTTTTTTTAAAAAAAAAAATAATATATATTTTCGTTTAATTGTGCTTTTATTATTTAATTATAGTTCACTTTATTTAATATTTCAATTTATAGAATTTTAAGAAAATAAATTTATAAATTCAAACTCAAAAAATTTATTATAATTAGAATTTTTAGTTTTAATTATCGAAATTAAAATTTAGAAATAAATTAATCTAAAACTAAAATGATTAAAAATATATAAATTCATAAAATTCAATTTACTAAAAATTAAATTAAATTAATTTTTAAAAAATAATTTTTTAGAGGATTTTGTAACGGATTTTTTTTTAACAAAAGTTAACATGTAAACAGAAAACCGTTTCAAATTTTGCCACAAAATCCTTTGCAAATTTAATTTAACTAATCTTTGCACATCGGACAATATCTATGACGGGCTAACAAACTTGTCTCTGTCCGTTCCAGATTGATGGATTTATTTAACCTGTCATAATTTTTTTCCGACTCTACCAGCAAGGACGAATTTATAGTTTTCCGTCACAAAACCCATTCCAAAAATTCATTTATTTGTTCCAAATTAATTAAAATCCGTTCCAAAAATCCATTTTAAATAGTTATTTATTTTATTATTTTTTTTGTAGTGCTAGATAAGGACTTCGTGGACTTTACATGAATTGCGGTATAACAGTAATTGAAAATGCAATATTTGGCCTTGTAATTGTTAAATAATTTTTAGCTACCAACAATTGTTGAAATCTTCTCTCATTTTCAGCAACTTCCCTTCTTCTTTATTCTGCTTAAAATATGGTTCCATTTACCAAAATGCTCCAAGAGATTCTTTGCATAATTTCTCCGAGGTATAAAAAATCCCTAGTCCTAAATTTTTCATTTCTCATATGAGAAATTTCAACTTTATTCTCTTATGTGATCAGCATGTCGTTTGCATATAAAAAAACCAACAAGTGTCCCTTTTCGTTATGATTCAACAATAATATATCCACAAAAGATAAAATATTGATCCATTTTACTGTACGAAGGACGTGGTGCTTGTTTGAGGCCATACAATGCATTTTGCAGCAAACAGACATGATGAAAAATTCCTCAGAAACAAATCATGGAGGTTGTTCCACCAACACCTCGCGATCCAATTCGCCATAAACAAATGCATTCTTTACGTCAAGTTGCCAGATCTTCCAACTCTTATAAGCTGTATGGGAAGAAAATTGATCTTTGCTACTGGACTGAAGTCTCTCCATAGTCTACTTCGTAGCTTTGAGAAAAACGATGAGCAACAAGACAAGCTTTTTACTGATCAATCATACCACCTGATTTCTTTTTCAAAAAATATACTAATTTGCAATGCGATCTTTCATTATTGCTTCCCATTCTAAACAACCTTTAGTTTTCTCATAACACTCAGGTTCCACTGCAAAAAAGTGGGGTATTTTGGATGAGTTTAGGCACGATTTTTTTGGCTTTTGGCACGGTCATAAATTAAAAAAATTATTTTGAACTGGATTTTAAAATGCTTCACGATATGTCGTTATAGACGGTATTACAAAAATATAGGAATGATTGGTGAAGGACCATACCCAACTAGAACGGATATTTTAATACACTGGTGCTGAGCGTTCCTATTTTTTAAATAGTTTTTTCATTGGAACGCATTGGATAAATTTTGGAACAGTTATGTATTTTAATTTCAGTTATATTTGGAACGGTAATAGTAATACTTATGCCTGATTTTTGAAATAGTATGTATTTGTCCTGGTGATGTATTTCGAAACTGTAATTAGAATTGTATTGTGATCTAAATGTACAATTTTGTTAGGCATTGGTTTTTTTTTTTTTTTGGGTTTGGAACAGTCTTTTGCAATTGTTTTCGGAATCTTTTTTGGAACACAATATGACGCTTGAATTAGTTTACGTTGCGATACATTTGAGAACGGTCAAGCCTATTTAGGACTACCTCTTTGGAACTGTTTTCCAAATGGTTTTAGAATGATGTCTTTTTTTTAGATTTGTAATGTTATCTTTACATTTACTAAAAACGTTCCAAATTTTTTATTTTATAATAAAATTTATGTTAATAATTTAATTTATATATTTAAATTTTTTTAATAATAATTTTTCGTTTTTCTTTTTGGTAATTTTTAGTAGACTCCAAATATGCAAACTTCACAACAAAGTAAAAGAAATTAACGTGAACATAAATGATTAAATACAAAAAGAATAAAGGTCTTTTTTTAGGTGAAAGCAATACACTGTTATTATTATTATTTTTACTAAATTAATTACAATCATTAAATATCAAATATTTACATGTAATAAGTACCGACAATTGTAATAATCATATATTAATCATTAATATCAAATAACTATATTTAATAATCAATTATATTAAAGTAGAACAAAACTTACTATTAAAGTAGAATAGCATCCCACACATTTATGGGGTTCGAACCATAACCTTAAAAATATGAAAAATCAATTTCGCCAATCCAACTAGACCTTGTCCGCAATTTCTCTATATATAGAATTTCAAGTACCTACAATTGCAAACGTGCCTGTGTGTAAATTTAATTACAAGAAATTTCATGCGCCAAGAACAGAATGAAACATTTATGCAAAATGATATAAGTGACAAATGCCAGTTTCCCCATATTGATTTCCCTATTAAATCTTCTGATACGTACATAAAATAAAAGGAAAACAAGAAAGATATGAACATAGAAAGGTATATTTGGCAATTCTTCAAGCGTTATATTGTAAAGCCTGTACGTATTATATACATTCCAGAAAGGCAAAAAGTAAACCTAGATACAAAAATATTTGATGGTTAAAAAATATAATAAGGTACAGAATATCTACAAACAAATGGTTTGCACCCTTGGGGGAAAATTCTTATAAAGACTAGATTTGACTAAATTAAATTAATTATATAAGGGAAATATATTTTTTTAGTCCGTTAAGTATGTCCAATTTTAGTTTTAGTCGTATAAGTATGTCCATATTTTATTAACTCCAGTAACTAGTAAAATTAATTACATTTAGTTCTTCGATGGATTTGATTTATAATTTACGCCGGAAAAGTGGTTTATAGTCGTATAAGTACTGACAAAGGGATTTACGCCGGAAAAGTGATTTGATTTGATTTATAGTCGTATAAGTATTGACAAAGGGACACCTAAATGCGTTTTTGTCGATTTATAATCCTATGTGGCTAAAATCATGAGGTGGAAGACAAGTTAGCCATCTTTTGGAGGGAAGAAAGTTAACTTTTCCCTCCAAAACACTTTTCCTAACCAACAAAATATATTTTCTTCTCCCCATGCTTGCACAAATCCAATTTTCTCTTTTATCTCTCGGTTCCAATGTCTTCTTCCATGGAAGGATTACTTTTTTATTACTGCGAAAAGAAAGCAATGGTTCAGACTTCTTAGACTAATCAAAATCCAAGAAGGAGGTTCCATTCCTGTCAAGATTACAAGGTAATAAGCTCACTTTTTTCCCTGATCAAATTTTGTTTAATTTTTTTCGAATTTTTTAAATGAATTTAGTTTTGTAGAGAGAATGATTTGCCCAATCAACATACATGCCACGTATGCAAACATGTACTCTCCATGTGGCATGACACGCGGTTAATTGGCCAAAAATTGGACCAACTAATTTATACGTTGGCAAGTTCCAGATAAATTTAAAATTTTGGCAAAAAAAAAAGAGTAAAAAACCCTCAAACGGACTAAATCTAATCAATGTTACAAGTTACTGGAGTTATTAAAAATGAACATACTAATTAAAACTAAAATTGGATATACTTAACGAATTAAAAAAAATATTTTTTTCATTATATAATAAGTGTGATATTAATTATATAATGAATATATAATGAATATATTACACTTATTACACAATTAATTTAAACGAGTACTAGGATGTCCCCACCTTTGACATCACTTATACCTACCAGAGCATTTGAAAAACCTTATATGTACTGACAAAGGGGCAGGTTGTGCTTTTTAATTAAATGAATCATCAAAACCTTCCCCATTACACAATATAATATCTGCAGTACGCAATTATCCTATTTTTCTATAGTAACCCAAATTCAAAGGAAAAATACACAAAAAATGTAACAAGTTCTATTCAAAACAACCAAAGAAAACTATAAGTCCTGTCTTATATCAAACCTTCCTGATCGAAAACCGACCGAGTCAACAGCCCCCAGGACTCGCTGGTCGAACCGGGCCGACTCGCTTGCCTTCAAACTCAGCAAACTCCCACCTTCTTTGTACACCTTCAAACTCCCAACTTTATCCTTCAATTCTTGAACTAAACCCCACATCATCTCGATTGAAGGCTTTCTCACCAAGTACAGAACCGATAGCCTTTCTTGACAATCTTGTAATCTCTTCAACGCACAGACGAGCTCGACCGAGTCACCGAAACTCAGCCAACCCAGCCTCTCGGTTATCTCGCCGAGTCTTAGTAAAATCTCATTAACTGATGAGATGTAATCGTTTAGCAGCAATCCCATGATTTCTTTTACCAGCATGTCGTCTTCGCGTGCAAGAGAATCCGGCACGTTGCAGATTTCTTCGATCAGTGTAACTATGGAATCGATGTCTTTGATCAGGTCGAGGTTCAAGAACGACGAGATTCTGTGCACTTGGTTTTCTTTGACCATGCTGCATGAAGACGAGCAGGGAAAATAGCCCAATACCCTAGAAATGGAAAGCAGGGTTTCCAGATATCGCGCGTACCACCGAACCCATGAGGAAAGGGCCCACGTGGTGGCGGTGGCGCCGTCGCGGAAGGCCGACAGTTTCAGGTAGTTGTATCCGCCATTGGCCGGATAAATGGAGAGCTGGTCCTGGAGAATGAAGGGTCCCCGCTTGATGATGTGATGGATGATCAGAAGGCACTTCAGGGCAACTACGCAGTTTCCGGTGCGGTGGAGGCGGTCCATGAGGGCGGTGATGATAGGGGATGCGGTAGCGCGTGAGCTTTCCCCGAGGAAGAGGAGGGCGGAGATGTGGTGGTCATCTGGTGGGGCGCAAGGAGTGTGCGTGGTGGCGCGCAGGACGGCGAGGCGGATGGATAAGGCGTTGGGTTTGGAGAGTAAGGCGGCTTTGGACAGAGAAGCCTTGTCTTTGATGAGTCCTAAGAGATCTCTGAAATTAATAATTCTTCCCATGGATTGAAGGAAGAAATTGAAAGGAGTCGTGAAGAGTGGGGAAGACGATTACTACTACTATTTAATTTTGTTTTACTTGTAAAAAAATATATATAGATATAGGTGTTTATATTTGAAAAGGTCTAATGAGTTTCCTTCTAATTACAATTAGGTCTAATGAGGGATATTTGTGTTGAATGGTTAGATAATTAACTAATGTCCAATGTCATTAAGTTTAATTAAGTTACTTTTTAAAATGTTGGATTTTAATTTTTCGATTATTTCAAATTCACATTTTTATATATTTTCACTTGTTGATGCGGTGTGGAATATTTTTAGGTGATAGTTAAACGACTTAAATTTTGTGTGTTTTTATTTTATTTTGAATTAAGAGTGTATTAAGATTACCTCTTGCACTGGAAAAAATATAATTTTAATTCTGTAATTTGGGGTGATAATTTTGGTTCTACACGAGCTGATTTTCACAGCTTAATCATGTAACTTTTAAAATTTTGGTACTTTTTACCCTTTTTCGGCCAATTTGGACAAATAATCACCGGTGACTTGCAATAATCCAATTATATTGTAGTTTTAGTCCTATAACTGAGTTGGCATTAGTTTTTTAGTCTTATAACTTAGGAGAGTTGGCATTTTTGGTCCTACATGAATTTATTTGCAATTTCCTGCCAAAAGGACTAAAATTATCAAAATTATAAAATTAAAGGACTAAATTATAAAAAATAATTCATACAAGACTAAAAATGTTATCTCTTAATTAGTTAAAGGATTAAAAGTGTAATTTTTTCCTTGCATGAATGGTGAGCTTGATGTCTTACAATCAAGAGGTTATGAGTTCGAGTTTCACGAAATATACATAATTAGTCTACTTTGAATCACTAGATGAAACATAACATTTAATTATTGACCACAATTATGCAATGATTGTCGCCTGTAATTTTCGCTAGTATGGCTAAAATATTTGTTATGGATAAAAGCCATAACAAAAATATTTTCATCGCTTACGCAAAACATATTATTCATCTGAATAAGCTAAATTTTTGCATCATTTCATCTAATTATGGTTAATAATAATCATTCACCACGACTTTAAGTCCATATATGGCCACTAAAAATATAGGCAATAATAATTATTTCTCTAGTGAATATATAATAGCATGTTGTTTCTTTGTTGACTTTGAAATTGTTTCTTTATTTATTTTAAGTTAATTTAAAAATATTGATCTATTGTGCATGATTATTATAATAATAGTATCTGAATTGATTTAGAAATATCGATATTTTTTTAAAAAGATAAAAAATAATTAATGAGTGAATATGGAGTGGAAGCTATAAAATATTTAAAAAGTAACTTGTAAAACTTGTTTGCAAGTTGCAAACCTCAAAGAAGTCAATATTCGTACAAAGTAATTTTTATTTGAATGGATTCTGAAAAAAATAATGAGGTATTCTAACTTAGGTCAACAGGTCTTAAATGGGCTAAATTTCGGACTAATTGAAAAAATTATAAAACTTGACTGAAAAAATACCTTATTTGCAACAATGTAGTAAAATATTGACATGAGCAGTAATCGGTTAGATTTTTCTAAAAATTTTAATTTTTTAAGTTAAAATTAAGTTATTGTGATTTGAAATTTTACCATAAAATCAAACACTTCAGACACTATAATTTTGATTTCTATCCATTTAAATACTCTCAAAATACATCCATCCGTAGTTCTACATTAATTTAGGGAAATATCCTGCACATTATAATTACATATAAGGACTAAATGCATTATTTGTCCCGTGATTTAGGTTATTTGACATTTTCATTCTTTAACTTTCTAGAATGGTATCTTGGTCTGAAAATATTTTAATTTATAATTTCAGTCATCTTGTCAGAAGGGTGAACTTCAAGAAGAAAACAACTGAAATTGCAAAAATTAAAAGATATAGGACCAAAATGCTACCCTAAAAAGTTAAAGGATAAAAATGCTAGCAGAAATGGGCCAATAGGAACAAAAGTACCAATTTTCAGATGTCACGTAAAAGACATGCATTTTTCCTGTGAAAAAAGTGAACTCCAACAGAAAACAAGATTAAAATCACAAGAATTAAAAAGACAATGATCCGAAATGCTATCCTAAAAAGTCAAAAAAGACAATATCAAATAAATTAAGTTACGAAACCAAAAATACATTTAACCCCCACATATAATAAGGTAAACTAAAATTTTCTTTTGTTTTTATATATTATCTTAGCAGTATGACATCAATATATATATATATGTTCAGTAGTATATATATATATTTTTAAGAAAAAAGTGAATAGCAATAAACAATAAAACCTTGGGAGGAAAAGCAACGGAAACCATAATTAAATTTGAAAAAGAAACAGAGTATGCATGTCAACGAGGCCTTGTCTGAATGGTGAAATTGCGAATCTCATAAATATGGCTTGGTAGTCTATATTTAATAGTAATATCTTATTTATTTATTTATTTTGAATATATTATTTGATTTAAAAATATCGTATATTGATCAGTAGTTGAGTTTTCATCTACTATTATATCCATGAACAATATATATGAGGGAGGAAAAAAGTAGAGTATTAGGCTAATTATTTATATATACATAGATGACATTTCACCGTATAATTCAATTTAATGAGAGAAAACGAGTGATGGGCACTTTACGGGTCCAGCGGAGAAATACTGAGTATTATTCGTCGAGTTAGGGCCTACTCTTCCATGTGCATGAATATGGAATTAATTGAAATTAATTATATTGAATGTTCAACTCCTATTGCATAATCATAAGTTATTTCATACAATATAAATGATAACGATTTGAAATATTTATAGTAAATCAATATTTTTTTACTAAAATCAAACAAATTATCAATCTAAAAATTTAATTACTGATCATAAGTTTAATTATCACTAAGATGTTTGTTATGATGTTTAGTTATAATTAATGTTTTGACTTTACTTGCGAAAATTAATGATGTATACATAACGTTTGTTTAGCATTCACAGTCATAGTTTCGGGGATAATTATATCTACACTTGCTGACCTATGGTCTATTTATACAAATTACTCACGTCGTTTGAAAAATTATACATACACCCACCAGAAACGTTGACGTTGTTTAGATAAATCATCCTTACTTTATAGAAAATTACATAGACATCTCTAAGAAACGTCAACATTATTATACAAACTATCCATGTTTTGTCAGATGTGGTTTCTGTAATTATGTAAAATATAGGATGGTTCTGGTCGATATAATATTAAAATTTTCAAACAAAAAAATAGAAAGTATATTTCCTTTGATCTCTATTTATAAAATCTTTTTATATATTTATGAAATGCTATTGAGTTGAGCTATAACTATCAATTAATTAATATAATTAAAATTGTCGGTGGGCCAAATTCCCGTGGCACAAGAGGCCAATTGTGAAAATCTTTGAACAGACAGGTAAAAAGGTGATAATTATTTAATATGATCCTATGTTTATGAACTATTTTTTTTGTATTGAGATAAAGGATAACATTATAATGTTTAATATATACAATCAAAGTCAATGAGGTCCAAATCAATTGACGAAGTTGAGACCCCATAATTTTAAAGGTTGTGGGTCCGATCCCTTGTGCCTATATTGACTAATAGGTATTGTTTCTACTAAATAGTAAATATTGATTAGATTTCATTTATTTGATACTATTGATTAGAATATATGATTGTTGTAATGATTGATTTCCGACATGAATGATTGTAATCAATTTATTTCAATTAATAATAATTCGTCGCTCTTACTTCAATATATATATATATAATCGACAATGTTAATTTTATTATATGTTGTTCAAGGTTTTCTGGCTACTTCAATATATATATAATGGACAATGTTATTTTTACTAGGGAGAAGTATTATTTTAGTCCGGTAAGTATGCCTAATTTTAATTTTAGTTCGATAACTATGTCCATTTTTGTTTAGGTCCAGTAACTTAAGAAATTGCTTACTTTTAGTCATTTGGCAGATTTTCGGACAATTTTACCCCTATACAACATTTTAAAGGCAGTTTTAGTCCACATGCACTCATAGGGGTAAAATTGTTCCAAAATATGCCAGGGGACTAAAAGTAAGCAATTTCGTAAGTTACTGGACCTAAACAAAAATGGACATAGTTATTGGACTAAAATTAAAATTAGGCATACTTAGCGGATTAAAATAATACTTTTCCCTTTTTATTATATGTTGTTCCAAGTTTTCCCAGAAAACCTTGTTAGCATCTCTAATTATTTGAACTCTGAATTCGTAGCTTCTTCGAGATTTTTCTTGCACTTAGTTTATGTGCTATATATGTAGGTTTAATTGCATTTTTAATTTTATAATTATATATTTTTGGTATTTGAGTCTTGAAACTTGCTATGATGTTAAACTGATTCTTTATCATTACTAATTTTGCCATTTGAGAAATTCTCAAAAATGGTCAAAAAATGACATCATAATTAAAGTCAATTTTAAAAATTTCGATAAATCTACAATTCAACAAGTCATAGAAATAAAGCGTTAAATAACTATAATTATAAGACTAAAAATGCAATTAAATTTTACATATTTATGTTGTACCAACCTTCATTAAAGAATGAACCGGTGGCAATAATCTAGTTCATATTTCAGGATGAGGAATAGTGGTCCTTGTTGACCATATGAACTATGATGTTAGCCAATGATGCGACATGCCAACTTATTCAAAAATTAAAATAATTTTAAATTTGTGTTAATTAGCTTGCACATCGAGTTGTCAAAATCCCACTAGAGCGTTCACAGAATTACATAAAACAAATAATGCAAACAATATATTTAGACATATATGTCAACTTGTATGTTATGCACTTTTTAAACGAGTCGTTATGGCACGTCGTTTTTGTATGTATGTAATAAATAATTATTTATATTTTAAAATATATTATAAATAAAAATAAGATATATAAACAGACACATCATATTTAAAAATAAATAAATAAATATAAAAAAATTAATTTAAGGATAAACCGATACAAAAAACATTACTGTGTGCGAATTTTCATAGCAGTACAGATAGATAGTATAGATCATATAAATAAGAAGAAAAATTTGAATCGGGGTGGTTGAAAACATAAAAAGACATTTTTGATAATTTAAAATAAATTCATACCATGAAAACATTATTAACACTTAATGCAAACAATGTCAAATCAAAATAAATTATGACAATGGAAGCACAAAAATAATATAATAAGTTTGCAAAAATATATGTACATCCATAGTTTTAAATAAAAGTTCGACATTAATAATCAGAATCTATTTCATGATCAAAATTATTTTTAAATAAAGAAAAAAAGAAAAAAAAAACTCATTGTCTTCATCTTCTTGTAAATCTTCATCATCATTGGAAAAGATGTTTTCAAATTATCCATCCATACCATCGCGGTCTTCTTTCTTCTCTTAAACATTACTGAACAAATCAGTTTAAGGTTGTCAAGTTCTCTAATTTAATTATTTCCTCAGACATGCTATAATAATCAAACATATGATCAGCATTGGAGCTTTTCCACACGTAGACACCACTATTCGTTATTGATTTTGAATTTCCATAGTATTTTATGTGGAACTTGAATTTGTTCACAAGGTAGTTTTTATAACATTTTGTCAATTAATGTGGTGAATTGAACATATGAATTATATGTTCATCAATACTATATTGAGGATCCACAACCTATTTACAAGTTAAATATTTTAATCAATATTTTATATATAATTAGCAATAGCTTGTTAATATTTAAGAAATAGATATATTTATATATTTATTTAATTATTCTGCAAAAATTCGATCGCGAAACATTCCTAGTTCAATAAGGGTTATTGACGGGTTCTCTTACATCAAAATTGCTTCAAACTTTCTGTACTAAAAGTAAATGTTTGAAAGTGACCTTTTGATTAGTAAGGAAGAAGAAATTTGCAAAATAAGGGACTTATCAATTTTAGAATTGAGCTCTGCGCAATTTAGCAATACATATCTACATATAATCATCAATTCATCATCTTCCAAGATTCTATCATGAATTGGAGGACTTAATGGTCATCCTGGATGTGTAAAAATTCATAGACATCATTAGCATCTACACATCTCCTGTCATCATTTCTTGGCTCGAGTTAATCTTGTCTGCACAGTAGACTCAAACTAGACATTTTTTTCAATCAATGGAGGCCTCAACACATGCTTGATTTTTACTTTTTTCTTTATGTGGTGAAAAATTTTGAAGTATTATTATTAACTTATATAATTGAACTATAGACTTTTAAAAATGGATGGGAGTTATATTAACTTTTGAAAGGATACATCCATCGATATTAGATCAGTCCTCCGACCCTGGCTTCGTAAGCAACATGAATAGGTAATTAGTTTTTTCATTGACTTAAAAAATAAGAAATACATTTTCAAGTTTACAAAATGTCTCAACAATATCTACTGAAGTTGCTCTATATCTTTCACTCGCAACTTAAGTGTACAACTTTTTTCTAAAAGAGCAACTTAGCTCGGTTATGTAAAACTACAACTTTTATGGTAGTTCAAACTGTTGTTGGTTGCTGTTTCCAGCTGAAGAAGAGAAACTCACCAGTACACTGTTCGTGCAGATGAAAACATAATATACAAAGTTGCGTTTCTCTTATTTAGAAATGCGCTTTTATTAGTTGTTTGTTATAGCTAGTATTGTATTTATTAAACGTGAGCGCACCTTTGTTAGTGAGAATGCGAGTTAGTTATAGTCAGTTGAGAGCTGAAATCTATATATATGTAATCATCTTCTTCAGTGAAGAAAACAACAAATCAGAGCTATACACTCTTGCTGTAAATTTCTACTTTGAAGAATTCCTCTTTTCTATCAGAATGATTTTCTACATTACTTCCGTTGCAAATTTTACATGGTATCAGAGCCATCATTGATGGTTTCTGATTCCTTCCTGCTTCATATCAAGAAAATCAAGATTGATACCTTTTTTATCACAAGAATGGCTGAGGACACAGAAGCCCTCAGATTACAATCCAACGACAATCAGGGCTTAAGCTTGGTTTCCACTCCCTTAGATGGAACCAATTTTCTATCTTGGAGTAGGTCAGTAAAACTAGGCTTAAGGGCGAAGATGAAGATGAGCTTCATCAGTGAGGATGGAAAGAAATCTGAAGAAAACTCAAAAGAAATGGAGCAATGGGACAGAATGGATTCCATGGTTACATCATGGATCTTGAACTCAATTTCAAAGGATATAGTGGAAAGTTTCATGTACACCAACACCTCAAGAGAGCTATGGATTGAACTTGAAAACAGATTTGGACAAAGTAATGGTCCAACGGAGTACAGGTTGAAAAAGGAACTTGGAGCACTGACACAAGGGTCTTCATCTGTTTCAGTCTATTTTTCAAAAATCAAAAAACTATGGGACGAATTGGCTTGCATTACCTATACACCAAAGTGCACTTGTGGGGCGGCAAAGGAAACTGCAGAAATTAGAAGCCATGATCAAACCATTCAATTCCTCATGGGATTGAATGATATCTATGATCATGTGAGGAATCAAATCCTCATGATGGAGCCTTTACCAGCTGTTAGCAAGGCATATGCAATGATAGACAGGATTGAAAAGCAAAAGGAAGAAAGCACTGCACAGCCAAACACTTCTCAAAACATGACAATGCAGGCTTATAAGAAACCTGAGATGCAGAAAAATTTTCAAAAGAAAAAGAATGTGCAAGATAAAAGACAGCAAATATGTAAAGAATGTGGTAAATCAGGACACTTAAAGGAAGCATGCTTCGAAATACATGGTTACCCAAAATGGTACAAGACATTGATGAAGCAAAGAAAAGGGAACTCACATGCAACAAACAAGGTAGCTACAGCTGTGGATGTTGGAAATAATGTTGTGGATGTGAAGGCCATAACTGAGATACTGAGGAGTGAGTTCCACAAGTTTCTTGGAGGATTAAAACCCAAGACATTAACCATAAGGGATGAGGACAGCTATGATTTCTCAAGTATGACTGCAGAACTTAATTCCTCCAATATTGAAAATCTTGATACATGGATTCTTGATAGTGGCACTACATCTCATTTGTGTGGAAATGATCTTATGTTTACCAATGAAAGAACTGATTTAAGAGATGTTTTTGTACATTTGGCTGATGGAACTAGACATATGGTCATAAAATCAGCTGACATAAGATTAAACAATAGAATTACTTTTGAAAGATACTTTATATGTGCCTGATTTAGAATTCAATTTACTGTCTCTCAGCAAAATATGTACTTCCCTACCTATTAAGATTGAGTTTCTTAAATCTTATTGTATTATACAGGACCATAAGACTAAAAAAGTCATTGCAGTGGCCTACTTAATAGGAAAACTATACATCCTGAACTCACAATTTTTTGACAAGAAAATTATAGATTAATACCTTTGCAGACATAGTGAATTTGGCCTTCATGCTTCACAAGTTTCTTTGAGTATATGGCACAAGAGACTATGACATCTATCTCACAATGTGTTCTTGCACACTGGATTGTCTAAACATGTCAAAAATCCTATTTCACATGTGAAATACGCCCACAAGACAAACAACAGAGGCTGCCTTTTCCTACAAGTGTTTCTGATTCAAAAGAATGTTTTGAATTTCTTCATATTGATCTATGGGGTCTCCATAATAAGTATTCTATATCAAAATGTACTTATATGCTTACTATTGTGAATGACTACTCTAGATGTACATGGACTTATCTTTTGCAACAAAAATCACAAAATGTGGAATTACTGAAAACCTTTTATAAGATGATTTACACTCAATTCAACAAAAGGATTAAAAGAATAAGGAGTGATAATGGTTCTAAAGTTTTAGGAGAATAATGCCAGAACTTTTTCAAAAATGAAGGGATAATACATCAAACAACATGTACATATACTCCACAACAAAATGAAGTTGTGGAGAGAAAGCATAAGCATCTATTATAAATGGCTAGATGTCTGATGTTTCAAGCAAATTTACCTAAGATATTTTGGAGTGAGGCTATTTTAACTACTACCTTTTTGATAAATAGAATACCTACCCCCATACTGAAATGGAAAACCCCTTATAAGGTTTTATTCAATAAACCTGTTGATTACTCTTCTTTTAAAACTTTTGGATGTATGTGTTTTGCTACAAACAACATGCCTCACAAATCAAAGTTTGATGTTAGGGATGTGAAATGTGTTTTCTTGGGATATGCTTCAAATTAAAAAGGCTATAAAGTTTATGATTTAAAAGGAAAATGAATGATAGTGTCTAGGGATGTTACATTCTATGAAGATGTGTTTCCTTATGCAAAGGATTCTAATGATCCTATTACTTGTACACTACTTGTTATGTCTGATGATAACTTTGATGATGCAGAAATCTTTGAAGAACCTGATATAGTAACAGAAAATAATACTGAAGTACAGGATAATGAAAATCAGAATGCCACTATCATTAGAAGATCCACTAGGCAAACATCACAGCCTAAAAGACTTCAGGATTATATATGTTCTCACACAGACACTAATCTAAACATGTCTGCTATTATACAGTCTCCTTACATCCATAAATGTTTGCTTACAGCTACTAATAATCCTGCAGAACCTAGCAATTTTAATGAAGCCATTAAGAGTAAGGAATGGAAAAAAGCCATGAATGATGAAATAAAGGCTTTACAGGATAATTGTACTTGAAAAATAACATAACTACCCAAGGATAAAAGGGTTATAGGTTGTAAATGGGTTTACAAGCTTAAACTAAAACAAGATGGAACTGTAGATAGATTCAAAGCTAGGCTTGTTGCAAAAGGTTATAACCAAATAAAAGGAATAGACTATCTTGATAGTTTCTCACCTGTAGCCAAGGTTGTAACAGTTAGAACATTACTAACTATAGCTGCCAAACAAAACTGGCATTTACACCAACTAGACATAAACAATGCCTTCTTACATGGATTTTTAGATGAAGAGATTTATATGTTTCCTCCTTAGGCATATTCAGTAGCAAAAGATCATGTTTGTAAGTTAAAAAGATTCCTATATGGATTAAAACAAGTCTCTAGGCAATGGAATCAAGAGTTTACACTACAATTAGAAAACTATGGATTTATTCAATCTAAGTTTGATCATTGCCTATTTACAAAACAAACTGAAAAGGGGCTATATTGTCTATTAGTATATATAGATGTTGTGGTACTTACAGGACCTTGTGAGGAAACCATAACACGCATTAAAGATTACTTGGATAAAATATTCACTATCAAAGATCTGGGAAAGGCCAGATTTTTCCTTGGTTTGGAAATTTGCAGGTCAAAGGAAGGAATTCTGCTATCACAAACCAAATACATAAACGACATTATTATAGACCTGGGGCTGACACAAGCAAGGGCTGCAAATACACCCCTTCCAGCAGGCATCAACCTCTGCAAAAAAAATAAAGAACAAATGCAAAATCCAAAATCATATAGAAGACTGCTAGGAAGGTTGGTGTATTTGGGATTTACAAGGCCTGACATATGCCATAGAACTCAACAATTAAGCCAACATATACAATATCCATGCAAGTCACATTGGGATGCAGCTATTCACCTAGTCAAATATCTGAAAGGAACAACAAACAGAGGGCTATTGTTTGGCAGAGATGATAACTTTGAACTTCAAGTTGATTGGGCAAGTTGCAAAGACACAAGGAGATTACTAACATGTTATTTCATATTTATTGGAAAGGCTTTAATCTCGAAAACAAAGAAGCAGACAACTGTCTCCAGATCATCTGCTGAAGCAGAATACAGAAGCATGGCTGCTACTATTTGTGAGTTGGTTTTGATTTACAATCTGTTGCAAGACCTCCAGATTATTCCATCTAACACCTATTCAATTTTTTTGTGACAACCAGGCAGCTCTTTACATAACAGCTAATCCGGTCTTTCATTAAAGGACCAAACATATTGAAATAAACTACCATTTAGTGAGGAACAAATACAAGCAAGTCTTTATTGCACCTATGCATATCTCCTCAAAATTTTAAACAACAGACATTTTTACTAAAGCTTTACTAGCCCCAAATTCATGTATTTAGTGTCCAAGTTGGGACTTGTCAACATAATGACAAGCTCCACTTGAGAGGGGTGTGTAAAACTATAGCTTTTATAGTAGTTCAAACTGTTGTTGGTTGTTGTTTCCAGCTGAAGAAGAGAAGCTCACTAGTACACTATTTGTGTAGATGAAAACGTAATATACAGAGTTGCGTTTCTCTTATTTAAAAAGGCGCTTTTATTAGTTGTTTGTTATAGCTAGTCTTGTACTTATTAAACGTGAGCGCGCCTTTGTTAGTGAAAATGCGAGTTAGTTGTAGTCAGTTGAGAGCTAAAATCTATATATACGTAATCGTCTTCTTCAGTGAAGAAAACAACAAAACAGAGCTATACATTCTTGCTGTAAATTTCTACTTTGAAAAATTCCTCTTTTCTATCAGAATGATTTTCTACATTACTTCCATTGCAAATTTTACAGGTTATGACTTCCCAAACCGCCTTACATAGTAAATTTCAGAATACAAAAATTGAAAGTAACCTCTGCATAAATATGTGACAATCATGATTGTTTGACCCATGATATTTGAATTCAGCTTCATTTTCAAGTCGAACTATATTTAATGCATAATCATCTGATAATTTTAGATGTTTAACCCAGCTACACACTTACTTCTTTGCTCCTTAGAGTAACTGCAGAGTGCTTTAGGCTTTCATTACTTACTATTGGAATCATAAATTAAATTTGTAATTCTAAATCAACGCTCGCATTAGAATTATCCCTTATTTCGTCTTTCACATCCATAGTAGTGTAGAAAATACTATTAAAAAATTTAACCTAGTTAAGTGTTTTGTTAAATCCATCAATATTTTCCTTATCACTTTGTATACTAAATATGATGTCAGGAAGTTTCTCCACACATTCGCACATTTGCTCTCCAGATAAATATGGAGGAGGCATTGTTGTAATTTGATTTTTTAAAAAATTACCTCGACTTTTTTATAAATAAATTATCAAAGGACAAGAACTTAAAATGATAGTAAACCAAGATGGTTTCCTAAAGTTTTAAAGTAAAAACGACTTTGTAAACTCCATACGGTAAAGACAAGTCATTAACCCATTAGTACTCTGCCCCGACACATAGCATTAGACGTCAGTAATAGTCAATAAAAGCGTTGCTCTCATTTTTTGGAAAATTATCATTCTTGCAAATATCGTAGGTATGGATACCATCTGTTTATAACATCTTTAATTGGTCTCTCAGAGGATGTAAGAAAACATCCAGGTATTTTAGCCCGAGGATAACTATACACAAGAACATGTTTGCTTGTTGCATATGCATGCATGGTAATAAGCATAAAAGATTGTTACTATATTAAATTTTGAAGTGATACAAAATTCTATTGTCGCTATTTGTGTGGCTGATTATATATAGTTAGTATTAAAAAGGTGTTTAGGTAGCAAGAAAATATTTTATCACTTTATAAAAATTATAACATTGTGAATAAATCAATCTCTTATATGATTTAATGAGTGACAAGAAATAAATATTGTCACTTAATATGATTGATTAATAATTATATTTAGTGAGACTTTTTCGTTACTAAATATATATATTTCAATGTCATAGCATTATATATATATATATATACTTTAGAAATATATCTTGAAATCCAAAGGAAGAAATACTCCACAACTCATGTATTATTGAGTTTCACCAAGAAAAAACAATGCTCTGAGCAATGAAAAGTAAATGAATAAGTGGATTGGTATGATCTGTCAATGAAACATCCAGTCCAATCCCTTACTAAAACCAACTGCTAGTACAAGTGAATTTTCTACCTTCAAATTCAAGATTATCAAAACTGCAATCAAGCATCATATTATTAATTAAAAATCATAAAAAATGCCGGTCGCCATGACTATTATAAGTTGGAACTGTCGGGGCTTGGGGGGGCTTTGACAGTGCTTCAACTAAAAAAGTGGGTCCGAGAATGCAGTCCCCTGTTAGTGTTTTTGTTGGAAATAAAATGTGAAAATTACATATTTGAGAAAGTAGCAGAGAGATTGAATATGTTTGGAATATGTGTGCTAGCGGTTGATGGATGTGGGAGACTTGGGTGTTATTCTGGAGCAAAGAAACCGTGGTTCAACTAAGATCATTCTCAACTAGTCTGCATAGATGTCAATGTTCTAACGAATGCACATTTAGCAAACTGGAGATATATAGGCTTCTACGGAGTACTAGATGTGTCAAAAAGAAAACATGTGTGAGAACGACTGTTGCAGTTAAATTCTGAATTTGATGCATAATGGTTGTGTATTGGAGATTTTAACGAAATCTTATCCAATCATGAAAAGACTGGAGCATCACGTCTCCAATGGCAAATTGATGATTTGTACAGAACGTTGGATGGGTGTAACTTGTGTGATTTAGGTTTTCGGGGTAACAGGTGGACATGGTTAATTGACGTTACAGGTTGGCGACTATCTGGGCAAGGTTGAACAAAGCATGTGTAAACTCAAACTGGAGTTATCAACATCCAAATACAACTGTTCTTCATTCAAAAACTCTATACTTTGATCATTCGATGCTAGTGATAGAATGAGACTCGATAGTAAACAATCAAGGCTGACAGAAAAAAGTACAGTTTCAGTTTGATACTAATTGGACACAATTTGAAGAGTGTGTGAAGGTTGCAAAGGATGCTTGGGATACCGAGGTAGACGATGATCCTGGTAAAAGATTATTTTAGAAGATCCAGAGGTGTAGCATGAAGCTCCTTTAGTGGAATAGGGAATATTTTGTGAAGCCTGCGTAGGAGGTTAAACAGTTCGTGGCGATTTATGTTATATTACAGGAAGAATTAATTGGGTTAGAGGAGTATAGGGAGATGGTGAATATTCGAGAACAACTTGAGGAATATCAGGTAAGAGACATGTTGAATGGAAATAAAGGAGTAAGAATTATTGGTTGAGTGATGGTGATAGAAATACAAAGTTTTTCTATACTTATGCACCTACTTAATACCGTCATAACATCATTGATAGACTGAAAAATGAGGCTGGGGTCTGGAACGAAGATGAGGAAGATATACAGGAGATTTTGTTGTGGTATTTTACAGGAATCTGTGACAAATGAAGTTCTATCAACTATGCAGCCGTGAGTAACTTTTGAAATGAAGCACTCCCTTGTTGCACCTTTCATTGACGCGGAAGTCAAGAGGGTTGTTTTCGGTATGTTTCCTCTTAAGTCTCTAGTCTTGATGGTATGCACCTCTACTTTTTCAACAATATTGGCATATTATTGGTTGTTTTGGTTGTCCTTCGCATTTTAAATGAGCATATAATGCTGCAGAAATTCAAAATGTGGTTCTTGTTCCTACATTGAACCTGCTTCCAAACATCGTCCAATAAGTTTATGCAATGTCATTGTCGTAGTGGATATATATGAAATTATAACAATAATATTCATATAGATTATATTAAATATATATTAATTTATAGAAATAATATTGAAACTTACAAAATTGTTCATTAATCTTGTCTTTAGATAATGTAAATAAAAATACCATATTTTATTATTATCTAAAATTAAAATAAGAAATATATTGACTAATATATCTAATATATGGTAAATTTTAAATATAAACTCGATATAATATTAAATATATAAAAATACTTAAAAAGAAAAAGTGTTAGCTCGCGATCCAACTTGCAAGCTCATGAACAAAAATAATAGAGCTCGCCAGCAGCTCGAGCTTCAAATTAAATCGGCTCAACTCATCTTGCGTCTATACATATTAAAATGAAGAATCATTTGAGAAAACTTCAAAATTAAAATTAAAAGAAAAAAAAAAGGTACGGGACCACCTAGCAATTTATGTCTAATGTGGACGAAACTGAATTTTACTCCTTTTAAACCATCATCATGTTTAAAGAATGAGTTTTTCCGTCTCCTGTCGTTTTCTTCTCAAAGCAGACATATCATCGCCACACCACATTACTGTTTTGTTATTTTAAACGTGGAGTCAGTCCAAACTTAATTCCAAGAGTAGGGGGAAAAATTTACTTAAATAAAATACCATTCCTACGAAATCAATGAGTGCATAAATAATGAGTATTTAATTTGAAGATATTTTCTTTTAAGCAAAAAAATTAATTATTTTCTATACCATGAATCTATATTACATACTACAATTAAGTAAAATCGTTACGTAAAATTAAAATTTGACTATATTTTTATCTATATCGGCAATAATTTTAGATATGGTAAAAATATTGATGATAGGTTTTTAATTATAGTTAATATTTTTAGTATCACTTGTGGAAACAACGGCTAATTTTAGCATTTATCACGATATTTTATTTTTAATTGTGAGATTAAACTAACAAACTGGTTTTGAATTAGAGTTGTGAGTTTGATTCGAAGCAAAAGCGTATTTTTGAGAAATTTATATCAATGGGATATGTTTCTTATGCTTTATATATATAGGGTGAATAGCAATTTATCCCTCTATGATATTGAAAACGAGCACATTACCCCTTTTATAAAAAAATATACCAATTTATTCTTTGTACTTTTTAAAATGAAGCAATTACCTCCTTATACAGGGAGGTAAATTGCTTCATTTTAAAAATTATAGGGGGATAAATTGTTGTATTTTAAAAATATAGGGAGATAAATCGCTATTTATTTTTTCATAAGAGGAAAATTTGCTATCTTTTAAAATTTCAAGTTCTGTATAATAATGATATAACTTATCATTCTTGATCAATTATTAAACTCCGAATGTCAAAGAAACTACAATTTAACTTTAGAATAACTTACGACTGGCTTTTACGAGATCTTGTTAATTTTTAAAAAATTACGAATACCTCTTCGAATAAAAATTAATTATGTACGTAGTTCCTAAATAGTGTGGTGAGTTTTGCTAATTTACACATGTTAATTTTTCTTTTGAAAAAAAACATTTTTGAAAAAACAATACCTTATTATTATTGGAGAGCACATCTATTGTGTCAAATTTTTTTATGATCTGTCATTTTTTATTTTTTAAAAAAAGTCAGTTTTTGTTTTATTTTTTCGTTTTCTCAACTTCCAATTATGTCTCTCCCTCAACTTCCATATTTCTTTTTCTTCCCCCACTTTCTCTAAATAACTACTTATAATCTTTATTTTTTAGTGTTATTTATTTATTCAATTAAAATATATATTTTGAAAAAGTAAGAATTATATTATTTATATATTAAATTAATTGCACACACATTTGGGTGTGCCACACACACTAATAAAAAAGAAAAAAAGTGACGGTATGTAGATGAATTAAATAATCCATAGAGCATATTATTACATAAAATATCGTAGAAAATTTTAAAACTATATAAAAGGTTTTACCGATTCATTAAAAAAAACTAAATAAAAATTTGATAGAAACTAACAGGATGAGTTCGTTACAGATGAACGTTAAAATTAGAGGTATTTGTATATATTTACACAAGCAATGAAAAGATATTTGTAATATAATAAATACAATGAGTTGTCCTGAGGTTTTTTACATACTCCCTCGTTGTTTAAAAATTGACGAATACCCTCCTAAAATTAATGATCGTGCACTACAAGAAAATGACTAAATAGCAAAGAAAAAAATTGATGCTAAAATCATTGTCGAGCTAATTAGCAAGTACAATCTCGTTGCTAATCTACATATTGGATATGCATTTTAAACAATTCATTATTTGTTAGCAAGTAAATTTTCATTGCTAAATTCATTATCAAGTAAATATCTTGTATTAAATAATTTAAATTAGCGACGAGAATTTTACTTGTTAATTAACTCGGGGCTGATCTTTTTTCATTGCAATTAAGGGATTTTCTTGTAGTGGCGACAGTCTATTGCATGGAATATTTATTAGACGACCGTTAATCTCAAATGGTAATTTATAATTTTCATATAATAAAAAATATTTGTAATTCGCTTTTCAATTATATAAGCCTTAGTAGAGGTGGCCATAATTTACTTATAATTTTAATTTCCCAGAGAAACAAGAAATGAGGTGGGGATCTTATTCTTGTTAGCCGGAAAGAAAGGGTCAGGACAAATTCTCATGTATATAATATTACACGAACAGTTGTAATTTAGAGTTGTTTGGGACAAAGCAAAGCATCCATAATTGACAAAAAGTTGGAGGTTTAGTTGTGATGTTTGTACGGTATTTGTTTCTTCCCACATCATTGCAACATTTTAATTTGTTAATTAATTACATAAACATAATGAAGTGCTAAATTAATCTTGTAAGTGTACTCCAGAAAAATATTAATTTGAAAATAAGTTGGGATTCTTACTTTTCCCAAAAGAGATAATATAAGTTACTAATATTTTATTTTCAAAAATTTTAACAAAACAATAATTTAATATCTATACTATTATAAAAGAAAATATTTTTTTGTATTTCAAACAAAACAAGATGAGCAATACGAGGAGAATATTACCAACTTTCATTTCAACACGATTAACTTTATGTCATACTCACTCAACTTTTTTTCTAGTTGTATTTTCATACTCTTTTTAATTAATATATATATACACATTATGTTATTATTTGCACTTTTAATATTTAGGAACAGTTTAATTTATTTAAATATTTTAATTTTAAGAATTTAAAAAAAATCAATTAAAATTCAAATAATTATTATAAGAGAAACTCATATTTGAATTATTATAAAGGAAAAACATATATTTGGTGCTATATAATAAGCTCATTTTTAATTTAGTCTCATATGTTATACTTTTCTCATATTTCATCCCATATACTAAGAAAAATTCTCAACATTAGTTCCACGTGACTTTTTCTCTAAAAATTGGATGAAAAAGTCATGTGGCCGTTAGTAAGTGCACGTGAAGCTGGATTTTGGTGGGGGAGAAAACGGCTTTATTACGGAGAAATGGAAGCTAGGGCTCAAACCAATATTTTGGCACCCAAACACTAATTTTAAAAGTTGCAAAAAAGCCCGTGTCAACCGAGAGTAGAAGAAGTTGGGTGAATAAAAATCCCACATGTTATTGTGGGAGAAGGGTATACTTGACAACTTCGTGGTTAAATAATAATCCAAGTAGAAGATTTTATAATTATGAGGATGTTACAGGTGGGTGTGAAATGTTCCATTTCTTTTCTTCGCAACCTAAGTATAACAACACTAAATCTTTTATAAATTGGTGGATCTTGCCAAATAAAAAAAATCACACACTTGCAAAATTCTCAACGGGAGTTATGACAAAATTAATAACATATAAATATAATAATCGTCACAAAGAGCGTCACTCAACAATGCTACAAAACCATTTCAAATAGCATTGCAAAATTACGAACAGCATCATTCCAAAATTTGCCTCACAAATCGTTGCAAATTCAATTTAACTAATACTAAATTCAACAGAAAAGATGTTACAAATTCGTCCCAAAATATGTTGTAAAATTATAAACAACAACAGTTCCAAAATTCACCGCAAAACCCACAGCAAATTCTATTTCAGTAATATCTGATAATGGTCAACACTTGTGATGGATTTACAAACCCCTTAGAAGTCCGTTCCAAATTCGTGACGGATTTATTTATCCTGCCATTTTTATTTTTCAACTTTACTAGTAAGAACGGGCAGTTGCCCGTCGCCAAAATCGTTCCGAAATTCATCCAATCGTTGCAAATAAATTCAAATCCGTTTCAAATTATTATTAACGACATAAATAGTTAATAGTATAGAATTATTAAAACTCATTTTTATTTATATTGATGAAAGTATTTAAATTTATAAATTGAAGTTCAGTAAATTAGTTTTTTATTTTGATTTTCTAATGTAAGTTTTTAACTTTCAAAAATTGTATATACTTTTTAGGTACTACGTAGTACGTACAATAATTTTGATTGATTTTTTTATTTTGATTAATTTGAAACGAGGAAGATAATACTGGAGAGGAACAAACAAAAAATATGAAGAGAAAAAATGCTCTCATTTTCCTTTTTCTAAAAGAGTTTGAATACTTGATCGGATAAATCAAGTAGAAGAATACTATCCAATAGCCAACACGAAAAAAAAAAAAATATATTGAAATATCGATTTTCCTAAATACTTAAATTATTTCCAAAAATTCCATCAAAATAGCCTGAACTTTTGATCAGTTGGATGGGAGCTCCAACTACCCGACCTTAAAAGCCAGCCCTATCGCACTAGAGAAGTGTGATTTTTTGCTACAATTAATTATTATAGTGAAGAAAAATATGGTAAAAATAAATTAACCATGATTTAGTAACGGTCATTAATTATTATTTTTGGAAGTAAGTCCAAAACATTAACCATGGCTGAAACGTATTATGGAAAATGTTTTCACTATAACTCAACAACAAATATTATTTTATTATGGTAAAGATTTAAATTTTTTGTATTGATTTAATAGTATTAATTTACTATGATTTTTAAGTTGTGATCATTTATAATGTAGTAAAAGATTAATTTTTTCTAGTGTTAACAGATTTATGCATCAAAATTTCCATACATTTTCTATTGAAACTAAAAACAATAGATTTTTCTTTTGAATTAATAAAAATGAAAATAGATAACAATTTAAAAATTACTTAATTTCTTCCTTGGGTACACTCATTTTGCTTTAACATTTCGATTATAGCATGAAATCTCCGGATTTTTTCTTTTTCTTTTTCTTTTTTTTTGAGGGGGGAACATTTTCTGATTTTCTAATATAATGATATGAATTCAAAGTGTCATCCAGTAAATATTATATTTAGTAATAATGGATGTATTGTCATTTTAAAGTGTGGTAGTAGCAGTGCAACTTTATAAGACATTTATTACATAGTTAAAAATAATTAATTGCTATAATATTTTAGTAGCTACAAGTACCTCATACAATAATTAATTATTTTGATTGGTGTAGGATAACAGATAAATGTAAATCTATTTAATTGTATATTTCATTGTATTTTTATAATTGTATGAAAAAAATATTCTATTACATTTGTACCCTTAATTATAAATTTTTAAATTAATGCAATTTTAATATTATAATTTTTTAGACTTTAATATATTGTTAAAAATTAATTATATATAATTAATTTATATAAAATTTAATTAAATAAAAATTAAAAAAAAGAATGGTTGAAGTTGTGATTTTTTATCACGACTTCATGTCGTGATCAGAAATCACGACATGAAATATTTGGCCAATTTATTAAAAAAAAAACTTTTAATGTTGAGTCGTGATTTTAAATCACGACTCGACATATTATTATTAATGAATTAATAATATTAATATAATTTTTTTTTATTAATAAATAAATAAATAACTCCACGTCTCTCACTCTCAACCCCCCTCACCCGCCACCACCAATCTCGCCGTCTGCCGCCTATGTTCCCCGTTGGAGCTCTTCGACCTCCCCCACCCACGGCCATGCCATTTTTACCACTTTTCGTTTGCAATATTTCTTTTTGCGATTTTTTGTATTTAAAAATATTTTCTGAAATTTTCATAAATATTAAAATATTTTTTCTTGAGTATTCTGAAACTTCTTGAGATATTAAATTATTTTCTAAAATATCAAAATATTTCATATTTTTCTGAAATAATAATTTTTTTTTGTTTCTTTTTTTTTATTTTTTGTTTTTTAATAATAAATTATTTTAAGTTTTTTGTTTATGGATTTCTTTTAATTTTTTTGAAATATATTTTGCTGGGTATACTTCTGAAATAGTTAGGTATATTTTGTTAATTGTAGGAAATATATTTACGAAATTATTTTTAGGTATGTTGTATTTTTTCTGAAATTATGTATATGTTGTATCAAGATGATTGTTGATTGTTAAAAATATATTTTTGAAATTATTTTTATGTATGCTGTATTTCATTAATTATGAATGTGTTGGGTTTATTTTGTTAATAGTTGGGATTAAAATATATGTATGTTGTATGTTTACTGCAATTTTCTAAATATATGTTTGTATTTACAGAAATATTTATGTAATTTTTCTAAAAAATATATGCAATTTTATAAAAAAAATTTCTATTTATATGAAATATGTATGCAATTTTATGACATTCTTGGAAATTTTAGAAAGTATCAAAAAACTGATAATTCAAAAACAAATACAGAAATTAGGAAAATTATTTAGAAGTAGTACAAATTTTAGAACAATTGTTGGGTTTTAGTCTCATTATTTTAGAAAAAATAATGAGGGTTTTGCGCAAATTTTAGGAAAAATATCGAATTTAATGCAAAGTTTTTGAAAAAATTATGGAGTTTAATGCAAATTTTAGGAAAACTATACTCTAATGAAACTTTTAGAAAACATATCGAATTTAATGCAAATTTTAAAAACATTATGGATTTTAATGCAAATTTTAGAAAAACTATGGACTCTAATGCAAATTTTAGAAAAATATCAAATTTAATGCAAATTTTAGGACAATAATGGAATTTATGCAAATTTTTAGAAAATCTTAACATATTAAAAAAATATAATTTTATACATAATACGATACAACTAATAGTTTTTAATATTATCATTTTTAAGTTATGGATCCACGATTGTCGGTGGTCCGCCGCTCTGTGACACGGTTGTGGTCGCAACTGCTGCTCTCCCAACCCTCCTGTCGCTGTTGAAGCAGATGCATCTTCACTGCCAGAGCTTGCATCGGTAACACAGACCACGGCTGCAGATCCCACCATAGTGAGGTCACAAGCTTCAGGGGCGAGCAGTTCACAGCCCCCCTTCCCCGGCCGTGGGATGCACCACGACCACCAACACCAGCAGTGGCACCACTGTGTGCACGCCAATTAATCAGCCTCTGCGATGGAAGATAACGTTAAGAAAATTAATTAAATTACTTTCAAATATTTTGTTATTTTTTTATTTTCAATATTTAATTATTTTTTCAAGTCGAATCGAGATTTTCACAGCGCGATTAATGCTACAATCCGCAACCATATCTTCATCCTTGGGAATCCATATCAGATTCTACTGGAGTATCACCTATTCTGATTTGATAATTTAAAGGGAAGAAATTGTCGTAATTACATTTTTAATGATGTTTTCAAATGTGAATATTTATTTTTATCTATTACTTATAATTTTTTTTATATGGAAAATTTGCAGCTTACTTACTGATGGGACTGCAATGACTCCATGTTCAAGGTTTTCAAGTGGGAGACTGGTAAGTTCTTGCAAAAGGGACAGACACCCGAGTTCAATTGTCTTGGTTGTTGTGGCTAGCTGATTAAATCTGGTGTCAGCTGCTAGAGTATTGGGCGAGCCTAGACTTTCAGGCCCAGTCGGCAAAGAATAAGGCCAATCGGGCAGCCAACCTACCGCAGCAGCTACCATCTACTGTGGGAGATCGTCCTCCTTTAGGACGCACAAGCATAAGTTGGTAAGTTATTTGCATTATGCTATTAATTTAATTTAATTTTTTAATTTACTAATTATTTTTTTAAGTTGTTCTTGGAGAGGAGGCACAACCCAATCACCCTGTCAAGAAGATGGAGGTGTTACAGAAAGAAGGAAGACGGACAATGGAGTGGCCCGAGGGCAGTGGAGGTCACAATAAGTATATTAAAATTTTATTTTTGAATTCAAAAGAATAATTATTTTTATTTTACTAATCAACTTATCTGTTCGCATGAGTTGTTCCCGAGGATGATGGACGAACAACAGACCCAGCCACCGAATGATCAAAATCCTCCATCATCTTCTCAATGCTCAATGGCCCCGACCGAGCAACAGCTGTGGATGTCAGCAGCACGTGGCCGGAAGAGGGGTCGTGTATTCGATCTCGACTCCGAGGCCCACCACACGATTGTTGAACCATTACAGCCTAGCTCGTCTACTGCTCCATCGCCCTCGCCAACTTAATCGTATAGCCCAGACTTTGGTGATTGGGTCGCGAGGCTCGAGGTTATGATGGAGCGTTGGGCGACCACATGGCCGGCCTCTCCTATTGTCCCAGCCTCCAATTGATCCCCTAGCCCTTAATGATGAGGCCGAGGACGGTACCAACGCTATCGACTGGGAGACCGATTTAGATTAAGATTTTTTTCTTCTATTTGTATGTATATATATTATAAATACAATATTTAAATACTATTTTAATTTTGTTAACTATATTATTATTACTTTCTTGCTAAGTTATATATTTCTTATATAATTTTTACGGTTAACAAATTCAACAAAATATTTATAACAAAAAAGTCCAAAAAATATTATAAAATAAATATTATAACGAATTAAATATAAATAAATTATATAAAAAAAATATTCTCATTTTGTAACGACTTCTCTGTAACGATTTTTAGAATAGTTTTCACTAGTAAATAACAAGAAATCAATAACTAAAGCCATACCTAAATAGTTACAAGGCTCCAATGAGGCCGTTTAAAAAATCAATACTAAACTAGAAACACAAATCGGTACAAAAGCCGTTGCAACAACAAAACCAACATTCCCAATTGACGACAAAAAAACCATTATACCATGTGGTACAAAACTTATTACAAAAGGAGGTATCAACAAGCATTAGAAAATAGTTTCTGGCCATTACAAATTAAGTTCAAGAAACCATTCCACATTTGATGTACTCTTGTACCAATATGTGTTTCAAAGGCAGTCCAAAACTAGGTATACTAAAATAAAGGTTGGTTGTTCCAAATACAGTTCCAAGATCATTTTCTTATTTCAATCACTTATTGCAATGATCATATCAGCAGTTATAAAATTCAGTACAAGTTGGAATGACTTACGACTGAGCTGTTATAAATTTTTAATAGCACCTATTAAACAAACGAAAATGTGCCTTTTACAAACGCCATATTTGAAAAAGCTGTTATAAAATTTAAGTTGGCTGTTAAAAAAGTAGATCCAATTAAATGGTTCTTGTTTTTTTAGTGGCATATCAATAGGGACTATTTCTTTCTTAAGGTTAAAACTTAGCAACTATTCACTATGTTTGTTTTTATTTTCAAGTTATTTTCGAGACAAGTCAAAACATACTCAATGTTTGCCATCATTCAAAAACACTTTATTTAGGTGTTTTTAACTGTTTTAGCATAATTACATGCATATATATATACACACACATATATATAAATATATATAAAAAACACATGATTTGACAATGAATAGTATCTTTTGTCTCCCAAAATATAACATTAAACATATAATACTTATTTTAAATTATCTCCAAAAATAAATCCAAACATACATACTATTTCTAACACACACTTATTTATCTTTATTTTTCTCTCTATCTTCACAAAAAACAACAAAACACTCAGGAAACGAATCCAAACATTATAATTGTGTTCTTATACATTTCAATCTATCTTGTACTTCAGACTTTTGCATGCTTCGTTTTTTTTTTTTATTATTATAATTTTTCTTTTCGTGTGTCTCTGTTGTCCTTTTTATTAATGCACTAATTAAGATTTTTTTTTCAATTAATTATTTTATTTGCACATTAAACTTTCATTTCTTGGCGTGATAGTTATTTCTTTATTCTTTCATAACCGATGATAATGTTGTTATATTTGTAATTTAACTGAACTTATTTATTTTTATTTGTACTTATTTTATTTTTTTCATTCATGATAATTATTTTACTCCTAAATATCTTTTTTTTTTTCAAATTGATGAAATTAATGATATTGACATTTCAAAATTAGTTTTACTTTTTCATCGTTTATGTTTTTTTCCTCGTTAGTTTCTTGCTTATAATTCATTAAAAATTTCTGTTCTTGCTTTATATTTTGTTTTTTTATTAGTACGATCATTTAAGATTATATATGTAATTTAATATAGTTTTGGAAGATGATGAATTGTAGAAACAAATAATAAATTTAACTAATTCATTATTTTTATTTTTATATAAGGCTATATATATATATATATATAATTCGATCTATTTATATATAAAACTACTATGTACCTATATTAAAAATAAAAAAATTATTTTTGCATAAAAGATTCATTTAATTTTAAAAAAATGAAACCATATATAACTTTATATAGCACGGGTTCTACGCTAATATATATATAGTAATTGTCTAAGAAAATTAGTCAAAATGACTAGTCAAAAATCAATATATAGTGATCGGGACGTACAATTTGGGAACTTTTGATGAGCAAGATAGTATTCAATTAATATTCACAAAAAAACAAGCACAGTAGCATAGTGGCACAATCCCCCCACCAATTATTGTTTTTTTCTATCTTTTTTCCAGCCCAAAAGGCCATACAATTATTTGTCGAATCAAAATTCCCACTTTATACCCACTTTACTAAACACCAAACGCGACGGGGGAAAAAATAAATAAAGAAAATCTAAGCTAAAGGAGCATAAATGCATATTCTCCACGTATATATAAACCACTCTTCAAACGAACAATTCCTTGAGAGCCTAACCCCAACATCCAAGGTCCTCCACATAGCATGATGATATCCTACTCAGTTGACGGCGCCGCCGCCAGTGTCACCACCGTCGACTGCCAGAAACAAGTACGGTCATGGCGGCTCCTCCGCGCCATCGCCGAGCTCCTCCTCCCCACCTGCAGCAACTGCATTGTCACGCAAGAAAACCAAGAAACTCTAGGCAAAACCTACTCCCCGAAATACTCCTCCACCATCACCGGCACGCTCTTTGGCTACCGTCGGGGAAAAGTCAGCTTCTGCATCCAAACAAACCCTAAATCAATATCACCAATCCTCCTGCTAGAACTTGCAATCCCCACGAATGTTCTTGCCAAGGAAATGAAAGGAGGGTCGGTTCGGTTCGCCTTCGAGGGTAAACGGAGCATGGACTCAGACTCGGACTCGGGTTCGGGTTCGCTCTTGTCCATGCCTTCGTGGACAATGTATTTCAATGGAAGAAAAGTAGGGTTTGCTGTGAAGAGGAAGCCATCAAGGGCTGATATGGAGGTGTTGCAGCAAATCGAGACGGTGGCCGTCGGCGCAGGCATCACAAGAGTTGAGCATGATGTTATGTATCTGAGAGGGAAGTTTGGGAGGTTCCATGGATCAGCAAATTCTGAGTCCTTTCATTTGATTGATCCTGATGGAAATAACAATGGGCAGGAGCTAAGTTTTTACTTCCTTCGATCACGTTGAATAACTAATTTCTGGATTATGATCAGAACTATTGTAATTTCATCCTTTTTTTTTTTTTTTTTTTTGGGGACTGCCACCCATTTTTTGAGCTTTGCTTTTTGCATGGCTTTAATCCATGTACTTGTGGCTTGGGTGTGCTAGCAACCAAATTTCAGTTAAAAAAGTGAATGGTTTATTATGGAGTGACGTCTCTCTTTTTATTTCATATGTATATAGTATTGTTTTGATTTATTTATTTTATGAGTTCTGGGCCAAGTTGCAAAAATTAAGTTCTAGTCGTGTTATTTTGTTGGCCACAACTGAATTAAATAAATAATACTTGTCATAGAACACAACTGAACGACTTAATTTGATTTATTTATTGTTGCTATAAGATATATGGAAAAAAATGAAAATAATAATAATACAGTGAAATCATATATACAAAGGTACATCTTAAACTTTAACCTGTGGAATGATTTAATCACGGCAAGGGGGAAAAACAACAAGGACGTTCACATTAAGTTATTGTTGCAAGATACTAAGTAATAATATATTAAGTGATCATTATATTTATTTCGCATACTTATAATTCTTAAATTCGCATAGTTATTGAAAAAATTTGTCGCATTTTTTTTGTGTAATTAGCAAAAAGTGGTAAATGTAATTATTCTTTAATCAATTTGTAATTTGTAGTTGATAAGAAATGTTAATATGAAATGCGATGAATATCAAAATTTAACGTGCCGAAAATATTTAAATTATAATTAATGAGTAAATAAAAATATATTTATGTAAAAAATAATTTTTAAAAGAAAGAATAAAATTCTAATTTTGGGTAGTTACCTACTGATGCGACGTTGTTTAGTAGGGTGTTAGTATATCCTATATATGCATCTTGGGCGGTTGGAGGCTCGTCGGCTAGGGCGACTAGTGGCTTATCAGTACTGGCGGTTGTAGTCTCTTTTGGAGGCCCACTAGGTAGCCAATGTATTCAAGGTATTAAATTATATATGTTCTGTCATATAACAGAGCTCATCTATCTTGTTCTGCATGATCTATATTTTCTGCGTGTATGAAGAGCCTACTACAACTGATGTGTCGAGATGACTGATGATGCTAAATGGGCATCTGCAACCACCCCGATGCCCGCTCGTCCTTGTGCCCACCTACTGCTGAAAGCCGCTTAGTTGCATCGAGAGCAGGGAGTTGTGTTCCTCGACCAAATTTCTATGATTCTCTTGAAGGGAAAAAAATATAAAATTAGTAATAAAATTTTACATGTTAAAGCTAAAATAAGAAGAAGACTACCATTACTTCCGCGACCCTCGAGCCACTCCAGCACCCATCAGTCTTCTTCCTCCAATAACCGAAAAGACCTCCATAAACTTAGGTAATCTCCCGAGCTAGGTCTCTTGCGCAAATATTATAAAATGATAAAAAAAAAATAGCTAAGTATAACAAATTTGTGAAATTAAATTAAGTTTGATTAAAGTATTAAACTTACTAGTTTCTCTTGTGATGACAAACAAACGAGGACCCACCTTATTATATTTTGCTCTTTAATTATGGATTACCCAACTAGTAGGACTTGTTATTCGTGGACTTCTCCTAGATCAATTTTGGTGCCGACCAGATCAAGATTTCAACAAGGCCTCAAGATCTCCTCTATTATCCAATTCAACATTTCGTTTCTCTTCCTTGCTTTCTGAAGGCGTGCGGCTGCAAAATCTAGCTAGTTGGTTGCCTGTGAGTGGAACACTTTCTTCATCTCCCATTTCGGGTGGTCCCAACAGTGAAAGAGTTGCAAGAGAGGAAATTAACATATGTTAATCAAAAACAAATATTAGAACTTCTTTTAGAAAAATGACCCAAGTATTTACCTTTCGCTTAGCGAATCCGAAATCCTTATATTCCACCGAGAAATTGGTGTAATTAGTCCACGCTTGTGTGAAGTAGCCTTATATGACCCCCTCGATGACGTACTGACAGCTAGCCTTGTAGAAAAGAAACACAAGACTTAGTATACCACATAATGGAATTAAAAACATATTGCTACAGTAAAAAAATAAATAAATTGAAGCTTACCTTGCATCCTAAAAGGTGATGAACATGTAGGGTTTTGGGAATCTTAAAGCTAGTGGTTTTGCAACAGACGATTCAATGGTGAGGGGGCGTGGAAGGGTCCAGCCTCTGATGTACCAGTCATGGATGATCAGCCAGTCAATGCACTGGTCCTAGATGACCCAATCGTTCATGGTAACAACAAAATATGAAATGATGATCCTACAACAAGAATGGGGTAACTGACTAAAAATGGCATGAAGACTATGCTTCCAGAGCTCTAGAGGCATCATACTAGGTAAGAGATTACCCTACCTCATTCCACAACCCAACCACAAACTGGGGTGATGTCATAAGAAAATTTAATTAGGTGCCTTTAAAAAAGTTTCAAGAATATATTTGTGATGTTTTTGTTTCTCAATTGAAAACTTTTTGTTGTTTTGCATTTCTATTTTATAACAACTATTTTTCAAACATCATTGGTGTCTAGGTAGGAATTTGCTGAACATCTACCCATGTATTAAAAGTTGTATCCAATATTGACAAAGCAACACAACCACATTGTCACCTAATGATGGGGGCCATAGTACATATTTTGCAAAGTTCATCCTGAATGTTGTTCATCCCAACTTTGACCTGAAATGATTCCATGAATAATATAAATTTCAATAGTTAAGTAAAATATACAACATACACCTACAGTTAAAAATTAGCATTTCAACGTATGTGACATTTGAACCATCCTTTGATTTCGGTGGATAGAAGTTGTTTAATCATTGTTTTAAATCCGAATCGGTTGGTTCAACCGAAAACTGGTCATGCATTCAGTTCGAGTCAATGGATAAAAATTGAAGGCAGTTGATCCCGTGTGGACAGGTCAAAACAGGTCCAATCGGGACCGAGTAACATCAATTTTGTATTTTCTGAAAAAAGAAAATAAAAATAAGAAATTCAATTTGCAATTTTTCCTCTCATCTCCCTCCTCTTCTTCCTCAACCGCTCTCAAGTTTAACTAAAATAAAATCCAACTCATTCCCAAATCTCCAAAGATAATCACCCTTTGTCCCCCTTCTTCAATATAATGTATGATTTTTTTAATATTAAATACGTAAAATAATACAATATATTGTTTATTATTGGTGGAGAAGGAGTCGCCTTTTGTGAAGCAGCAAGCAACTTCGTCCTGTTTCTATTTAATTTAATTTTAGAATTTTGAATAATTTTTATTATTGTGAATGTTTATTAAAGTTATTCTATAAATGTTGAAATTATGGTAATGTAGTATTTCGGTATAAATGTATCAACTTTTGTTGAATATTTATTGAAATTATTGTCAAATGTATGAAATTGTTACTGTAGCATTTGTGCATAAATGTATGAAATTTTGTTGAATATTTATTAAAATTATTGTATAAATGTATGAACTTTTCTTCAATATAGAATATTTATTGATATATGCATTGTATAAATTGTAGTATGTTTTTTTTGTTGTTCTAATTGTTGATTAATTTACTTATTGATCAGGCTCGAAATGGCGGATCGCACTCCGGGCTCGTTGTCCACCTTCCGCTCCCAATCACCGATATTCTGAGAATGAGAGAAAACGTTATCTAGCCGGGGAAAGTCCCGGCGAAGATACTCCGACGCTCAAGTCAGTGTCGATAATAATGAAAAGGATATCACCCTCCGAAAAATAGAAATTACTCTCTCTTAATGTCAAGAACTTTACCTCTTTCTCTGAGATTTTCTTCCTCTTATACTGAACACACTAACAGGCTGACGTGTCTCCCCACGATCTTCATGTCTGTTCCCACGATTATACATAATGCGCTCAAAGTTCGGTATTAGGGGCATTAACTATGCCATTAAGTATCTAATATCTTATGCAGTTAATACTCAGTCAAATCCCTCCTATGTTATAGGTTATTCTTGCCCCTATTTTGGAGGGTACATCTGTTTTTTTCTGACTCCCCCTCATCATTACTCCCCCACTTCTTTGCAGGATGGCCAATTGGGAAGGACCATTCAAAGTCATCGAGATCGTGGGAAAAGGAACATATAAGTTACAAGATACTCAAGGCAAAGAATTACCACGACCTTGGATAATCTGTGAAAGATCGGCCATCGTTCAAATGCTGCAGTATAGTTCTGTTTGTCACCTCTGTTTGACCATTCGCTTGGGGATGTCCTACAGCCGTAAAATTCTGCTGTATTTTCAATTCCTGGAGCCATGCAGTTATCTGTCTCCCTTGGAATTGTGTCCCATTATCGAATATTAGCACTCTGAGAATTCCAAACCTGCACACTATGTTCTTCCATATGAAATTTATGACTTCCCTTTCAGTGATTTTTGAGACAGCTTCTGCTTCAACCCATTTAGAAAAGTACTCCACTGCCACTATAATAAATTTCTTCTGAGCTCGACCAAGTGGGAATGATCCCAATATATCTATGCCCCATTGGTCGAATGGGCACGTAACCAAAACGGGGGTCATAGGTATTGCGTGCGTGTGAATTTGAGAGGCGAATTTCTGACATTTCTCACATTTTCGTACAAATTCCTTAGAATCCTTCATCAACGTTGGCCAAAAATACCCTTGTCGGGTTACTTTCAGTGCCAACGATCTAGCTCCAAAGTGGTTTCCACAACTACCCTCATGAATTTCTCGCAGGACGTACCTAGCCTGTGGATCATCCAAACATTTGAGAAGAGGTCCTTCCACCGTCCTTTTATACAATTTCGTTCCTATTAACGCAAATCTTGGAGCTTTAAACTTTATTCACCGAGCATTTGCGAAGTCAGTAGGTAAGGTCCCATCTTTGAGGTACGCTGCGATCTCTTCTATCCATGGGCATTTCGAAATTACCATATTAGTTTCCACCCGCTCTGAGATCGCGGATCGCTCCTTTATCAGCACTGTGATTTTCCTATCTTTGATCCCTGCTAGCGTAGCCCCAAATTTCGATAAAGCGTCGGCGCTCTCATTTTCGCTTCTCGGAATTTGCTGAATAGAACACTTGGAAAACTTCTGCATCCACTCCTTTGATTTTTTTAAATATTCCATCATCGACTTTTCTCTGGTCTCATACGTCCCTTCAATCTGCATAGCGACCAGCTGTGAATCTGTGAAGACTTCAAGGACTTGCGCTCCAGCTTCAAATGCTAACTCCAAACCCAGGACTAGGGCCTCATACTCAGCTTCATTATTTGTTGTAGAGAAAGATAACCGTACCGCGACCTCGATCTCAACGCCACCAGGTCCTTCGATCAATATCCCTGCTCCTCCATTACTAGCATTGGAGGATCCATCAACATGTAGCATCCAAATTCCTGGGTCCTCTGACGCGCCTGATATTTCTATCACAAAATCAGCTAGGATCTGAGCTTTCTCTACTGTTCTATTCTGGTAAGTAATGTCGAACTCCCCCAATTCGACTGCCCACTTTATCATTCTCCTTGAGGCCTCTGGCCGTGAAAGGATATTCCTGAGGGGATGATTCGTCCTTACCACTATCTTATGCGACTGAAAGTACGGTCTCAACTTCCTGGCAGTCACCACAACAGCTAATGCCAACTTTTTTATTTCAGTATATCTGGTCTCTGCTCCTTGTAACATTTTACTCACATAATATACTGGGTTTTGAATCTTATTCTCTTCTTTTATAAGTACCAAACTGACAGCATTATCTGAAACAGCTAAATAAAGATACAATACCCCCTTCTTTCGGATTTGCCAAAAGGGGGGCGACCTCAAATAATTTTTTAATTCCTGGAAGGCTTGCTCGCATTCATCGGTCCACTCAAACCCTTTTACTTTTCTTAATATCTTAAAGAAATGTAAATTGCGATCAGCAAATCTAGAAATAAAACGATTAAGAGAGGCAATCCTACCTGTTAGTTTCTGGACCTCTTTGATGGATGTGGGTGACTTCAAATTCAGTATGGCCTCTATCTTCTCTGGGTTCGCTTCTATTCCCCTCTCGCTGACCATGTAGCCCAAAAATTTTCCTCCTGCCACGCCGAACATACATTTATTGGGATTGAGTTTCATCCCGTGTTCTCTCATGATCGCAAAACTTGTCTTCAAATGCTCCAAGTGTTCATCTGGCTTATGACTTTTAACGAGCATGTCATCCACATACACCTCCATGGTCTTCCCGATCTGCTGGGCAAACATCTTATTCACCAACCTCTGGTAAGTTGCACCAGCACTTTTCAATCCAAAAGGCATAACGTTATAGCAAAAAATACCCCGATCAGTAACGAAAGAGGTTTTTATCCGATCTTCTGTTGCCATATAAATTTGATGATATCCTTGATATGCATCCATCATAGAGAAAACTTCATATCTTGCCGTTGAATCTACTAGAACATCAATCCTTGGTAATGGGTAAGGATCTTTCGAGCACGCCTTATTTAGATCTGTAAAATCGGTACACATTCTCCATTTGCCACCTGGTTTCAGTACCAACACCACATTAGCTAACCAGTTAGTGTATTGAATTTCAAACACATAACCCGCTCTCAGCAGCTTATTTACTTCTCCCTCGATGATGGTATTTTTCTCACCTCCAAAAGTTCGTTTCTTCTGTTGGACAGGTCGAATAGAGGGATCGACATTCAACCTGTGTACTATCACTTCAGGGTCTATACCTCTAAAATCTGAGGGGTCCCACGCGAACATATCAACATTACTCCTCAGAAACGCGATCATGACACCTTCAAACTGCTGTAGGTTGGGTCTTATCTTTGTTGTCTTCGATGGATCTCCTTGTATCAACTCAACCTCTTTGTGTCCAACAGGTTCTAATCTCCCTGTCTTCAATGTCTGCCATTCATCCTTATTTGCTTCTTGAGGTTTCCTCTTTACCTTCTTTTCGCCCTTTCTCAGGGACAAGTTGTAACACCTCTTGGCCTCAATTTGGTCGCACACGACCTCCCCTATCCCGTGTTGAGTAGGAAACTTCATCTTGAGATGGTATGTTGACACCACTGCCCTGGAAGAATTAAGCCCAGGTCTCCCCAGGATAACATTATAAGCAAAAGGCATATCAACAACCAAAAATTTTACCATCAAAGTTTTACGCGTGGGCTCTTCTCCAAGGGATGCAGGTAAGTCCACTGTCCCCAATGAAGCGACCTCGCCTCCTCCGAAACCGATCAACGGGGTACCTGCCGGTTCGATCTTTATGTTGTCAAGCCCCATCTTACTTAGCACATCTTTGAATATTATATCTGTTGAGCTCCCATTATCCATCAGAACCTTAAGGATTGTGAAATTTGCAATGTCTATTTTTATTACCATAGGATCGTTATCTGTCCCAATTCCTTCGCCTGCATCTCGATCTCCAAATACGATCCCAGGGTTGCTTGTCACATTTATCACTTGTTTGCGTCGTTCCAACCTATTTTCTCTTTCAAACCTCTTTCTAGCTCTTCTAGACCATCCTTCTGATCCCCCTGCTATAGTATGGATGATGTCTTTCACATGCGCATTCTCTCTTACTTTCTGAGCCTCTCTTTCCGCTACCCAACTCGACCTTCCATCCCTGCTTCTCGACCTACCTCGCCGATCACTTCTTTTTTCTTCAAAATTATGAAAACTCTGCCTCCTGAAATACCCTTGTCGAACCAACCGCTCAATTTCATCTTTCAACTGGTAGCATTCTTCTGTATCATATCCTCTCTCTCTGTGAAACCGACAATATTTGTTCGAATACCTTTTTGCTGGAGTAACCCTTGTATGCTTCGGCTATCTTAGTACATTATCTTTTTCCACCAACATGAGAGCTTTGGTTATAGTCATATTCAAAGGTGTATACTTGTTGTATTTCGACTGGTGAGGTGGTTCTCTTTCTTTCTCCCTCTTAGATCGCATATTTCGATCTTTACCAGAACCTCCATCTCTTGCCTGCTCCGAAGCAATCCTCCATTCCTCATTTTTCATTGCATTCATCTCCTCTTCATCAATATATTTCTGTGCCACAGCCATCAACTATTCTATATCAACCGGTGGGTCTCTTGCCAAAGCCGATGCAAAAACCCCTTTTTTCAACCCATGAATGAGGATATTAGTCATCATATCTATTCTGAGGTCCTGCACTTCTAATGTTTCGTTATTGAAACGCCCCATGAAGCTTTTCAAACTTTCATTCTCTCCCTGCCGAATGGTGAATAAATGCGTGGCTGATCGTTTTTGCTTTCTCTTACTCGCGAAATGAATTCGAATTTTTGTACCAACTGCTCATGCGACTCTATGCTGCCCGGGAGCAGATTCGTGAACCACTCTTGAGCTTTTCCTGTTAACGTAGTAACAAATAATTTAGCAATAATGGAACTTGACTGTCCATAGAGATTCATTACCATGTCGAAGGCAGCCAGATGTTCTTGGGGGTCTCGCGTTCCATCATATTTTGGAAGATCAGGCATCCTAAAGCTCGGATTAACAGTTTCAATAAGTATCTTATTGCAGAAAGGCGAATTGCGATTGTGTGCTACTATTTCCCCCCGCTTCTTGAGCTCATCAATTTGCTTCCCCAACAAAGCTATCGGTTTACTAACATTGTCTACCTCAGCTCGTGATATAGCTGGTCCCCTTGGAAGACTTCGAGCTTTACTGCTGGACCCGACCTCCAAAGGGGGATGACATTTCTTGTTCGCCTCCCTTTTACTTGTCCCCTCAAGATCTCGCCCATCATCTCCTTCCTAGAACCTTTTTCCTGCTAACTCTCTTTCGAGTGGGGTAGCTGTTCTCCTTTCGTATGCAACAAGGGCGTTTCTTCCAGCTTCTTCCATCATCTGTTGCAATTCTCGTCGTGTCAAGTGTACGGTTGGTTCTCGGTCATCCACCGGAGTCTCCATTTCTCGTCGTGTCAAGTGTACGGCTGGTTCCCGGTCATCCACCGGAGTCTCCATTTCCGGCATATTCTCCTTAGAGCGTCTCTCCGTTACCTACTTACTTTCCCACAGACGGCGCCAAAATGATCAGGCTCGAAATCGCGGATCGCACTCCGGGCTCGTTGTCCACCTTCCGCTCCCAATCACCGATATTCTGAGAATGAGAGAAAACGTTATCTAGCCGGGGAAAGTCCCAGCAAAGATACTCCGACGCTCAAGTCAGTGTCGATAATAATGAAAAGGATATCACCCTCCGAAAATAGAAATCACTCTCTCTTAATGCCAAGAACTTTAAAGATTGAAAGTTACCTCTTTCTCTGAGATTTTCTTCCGCATATACTGAACACACTAACAGGCTGACGTGTCTCCCCACGATCTTCATGTCTGTTCCCACGATTATACATAATGCGCTCAAAGTCCGGTATTAGGGGCGTTAACTATGCCATTAAGTATCTAATATCTTAGGCAGTTAATACTCAGTCAAATCCCTCCTATGTTATAGGTTATTCTTGCCCCTCTTCAGGAGGGTACATCTGTCTTTTTCCGACTCCCCCTCATCACTTATAGTTAATGGAGACTTCGGATTCCCAAACCACACTAAATGAATCTCAATTAGTTAGTAGATTCAGAGTAGGACAACTATTTGTTGGTCACCTTGTGCAATTTACTGTGTTAATTTAATACTGAAAGATATCGATAGTTGTCCCGTATCAAAGATTGTGCAATACTTGCATCTAAAGTGACTTGTTACATGTATAACAATAAATGACACTCAATTGGTTGAAACGTAGAGGGGTGGACAGAGATTATTCAAATTGGAGATACTCATTTTGCCACAACAATTATTGCATTGAAGAGTTTAAGTAATCATAAAGATTATTTACAAGCAATAGTGACATATCAAGATTTTAAAAAGTTTCTGAAGAGGGATATGAGACAAAACAAGTGAAACAAGTCATAATGTAATATTATTGTCAGAGTTGGAATCCCTCTTGTGCGTTTGTTATGTATTTGTGATTTTAATGAGAAAAAATATTATTGGGTTATGTGTATGAAGGATTGTATAGGACAAAAAGGACTATCAAAGTTTTATTTCACACAAAAAAAATTATCTTACCAATATGTTGATATTATCGATGCAAGATGGAATAAAATATTGTGAAAAACTTTGCATGTTGCCACATATTATTTGAACCCAACTTTGGATGACAAATAATCTTTTAGAGATAAGACAAAGGTTATGGAGGGCAACAAGGGGGGTTTGCCCAAACCTGAGATATTCCATTCTTATATATAATATATTTTAAAATATGAAAAATTATTTATTGTACATACACGGAAACAGCATACCAAGATAGCTAATAAATTTATAATAATAAATAGTATAGTTGAGAGAAAATTTGAAATTGTTGATGTTGCTTGTAATTTAGACGAACCCTTTGCCTATTGTAAAGAAATGGACCCCAAAAATATTCTTGCACACGAATACTTGGGAGCTATAATCAGTCAGAACTTGAATCATGCAGATAAAACTTGTCATTTAATTAATTTAAATTTGATCTAACTCAACAATTAAAACTTCCTATGCGTAGCGCATAGAGGTCCAATTACAATAGAGGAGAACGATAACATCAAATCCGTTGTAGTCTTGATGGTTAGGATACTCGGCTCTCACCCGAGAGACCCGGCTTCGAGTCCCCGCAACGGAAATAGTGTTTTTCTATTAAGTCATTTTGGGTTGTTGGGCCACTCTAAGAAATTCTTTCAGTTTCTATATATTCACATTCTTTGACAATCCTCTTTTCTCCTTTTCCTCGTGTGAAGAAATTTATGAGTTTAAAAAATTGAAAGAAAATAATAGAAGAACAAAAATGGGAGACAGCAAAAGGGTACTCTCAGTTAATAATACTATAGAGATGTGGATATATTTATCATCACCCCAGTCATACAACACCTGTTGTAATATTTTTTAATTAAATTGTAATTTAAAATTTTAGAGCGGGACGCAATTAAATTAAAGAAGAATGAATAATTAATAATAAAGAATGTAACAAAATTTAGTATAATTTTTACAAGAAAGAAAAAAATAATCCTAATATAATGCGGCGTCCTCCTGCTGCTGGTGTCGTTGACTGTGACAGAGTCGTTGGTTGTTCATCAGTTGTGAAAGTGTCGTCTGATGGAGGTTGGGGCAGCTTGGGTACTGATGGGATGCCCAAATGAGACATCATGTGGAGCACCATTCTCTCCATCCCCTCAATCCGCAGCTGCAGACAAACTGAGTGCAGAGCTGGTGTCGTGCCAGTGGAGGTGGCACTATCCCCTGCAATGGCCTCGCTTGCAAGGTTTGGGCCTCTTAGCCCATCTCCAAGACTCTGCCCTTGTTTCGGCCCCCAATGTCTTGATCCACTACTGGTCCTCTATTTAATGGACTACGGGGAACTAAGGGCGATGCTTGGTTCTCCAACAGTTTCTCGAATAACTCTTGAAATGAAAAAAGAAAAAGGAAGATGAAAAATCAAACAATTAATTTTATAAATTTTGACAAATTGCATAAACCCCCTATGTTTTATTCTTTTAGCTACTCCTCCCCCTGTGTTTTCCAAAATAATTCACGTTTTCCCCCTTTCGTTAGTTTTTGCCGATATGTTGTCAAAATTTTTAAGGAGTTATCTGTTTTATCCTTATTAGCTATTGATTTTTAAGGAGTTATATGTAATAGATATGTTATATCTGTATATATTAGAGAGTGGTTGCGACTTTGGGTAACGATAAGGTCGCCGCGAATCTCACCATCAATTAGGAGTGTACGTAGTGCGATTTGGGCTAATTTAGGTAATTTTTAGATCCAAGCCAAAGTTTGTGGCCTTTAGGAAGCTCTGCCCAAACTCAACCCGACAATCATCAGAATCGCACTTTACGATCTAATTGGACTAGGGCGGGTTCTGCGGTCTTTAGTATACAGTCAATCGCATATACAATCATATTAGTATTTTGTGACAACGTATACTTATTATTATTATTATTAGTAGTAGTAGTAGTAGTAGTGGTGGTGGTGCGGTCGAACAGGGTCTATGTGGTCTACATAAATATAAAATGAAGCTCGATTGCTAAAATGCGATTTTGTTTTTAACTAGTTCGAGACCAACCCAACCTACTCTTAGCTTGCTAATTGTGGTGCGGTTTGGATTGGACCAGTCGATTGGGGCGGTCCGCCAATTTTATTGAACACCCCTACCATCAATCAAAACAAGCAAAAGGGTGCAGCAGTGATGCTGTCGTCATCCCTCGATCTAGACGATAGAGGTCGCCCATTTTTACTCTAGGCAATTGCCATCACCCAGGGGTGGTGGAGGAGGCGATACTCTAGGCCCATCGCCCAGGGGTGGTGGAGGAGGCGAGCCAGACGAAGGCAGAGATGAAGATGGAGATGGCAGGTAGAGGTGGACGGGAAAGGCGATTATTTTCTTTTATTTATTTATTGTTATTATTTGTACTCTTTTTATTTTATAAATTTTTTGTATATATTATTCATGTAAAATAAAATTTGATACCGTTGATTGGGAAAAAATACTGTTAAAAAGTTTAATTTTTTCAAAATTTAGAAATAGTAAAAAATACAAAAAAAAATTATTTTAAATATATATAATGGTAATCTTAACTAAAATGTTATTTATAGTAAATAATATAACTTAAAAAATTAAAATATTTTTTTGATATTTTGATATTTAAATAATATATTTTATATATAAATATAATTTATTGAAATGCATTTATGCTAAACCATATTTTATTTTAGTTAATAATTTATAATTTTTATAATTGATAGAAGGAATTGAAAGAAAGAGGGTCTAGAAGGTGTATCCACTCGCAATTTCTTTGCAGTCGGCGATTTCCCCACAAAAAATCGATGAAGAAGACGATGACGGGGATGGGCTCTTGGTCATATGTTATCGTGCTCTTGAGAGGAGGTGGTTGTAGGATTGTGCAAACAAAGAGAAATGGGGAAAACATGTGTTCTCGAATCGTGGAAGATGAGGTTTCTACAATGTGAAAGTTGAAGAGAGAGAAACAGAGAAGGAGGGAGCTTGAAGACCTCTAAAAATATAGAAGGGTATTTTTTATATCTAAAAAATTTTTAAGGGTATAATTGGCAAATAAAAAATTGATGTAGCTGTATGAAAATTGTCATTTAAAAGTGTAAAATACCTTTTCTTTATAAATAGTATAGATAATATAAAAATTAATGAGTAAATAAGTATAATATGGAAAGTAAATAATAGGAGTAAATATGCACAGCGTGAAAATTAATTAATAAGAGTAAATAAGTGTACTGTAAAAAACAATTAATATAAATTAATAAGTATATTTATTTTACATTTTATAATTTGAAAAAATAACAATAAAGGATTAATTTGGTTGAATAAAAAAATCAAATAATTTTTGAAGTTGATAATTTCATATAAATTGTAGTCTATGATATATAAAATATCTATTGGCCAAACCAAAACCAACCTCATTAACTCAAGAACATTGCAGGAAGTGGCGTCGCCCGGACTCGAACCGGAGATCTTCAGTGTGTTAGACTGACGTGATAACCAACTACACCACGACACCTTGCTGCATGTGTTGCACGCTCTGTTTATATCCCGTCATCGTACAATTAGGCCTTGCTATGCTTAGGTTTCGGTAATTGAACGCCCTAATATGAAAGTTTTCGTAACTCCCAATCCAAATTTTGTGCCAATTATAATTATTTATAGTAAAATTATAATATGAAATTTCAAATAAATTACAAAACAATATGCTCTTTTCTCATACTTAATTATTATCATCAAAAATGAAAAAGAAAAAAAAGGTAATAAATAGAGTTAATTTTAAAAAATAGAGGGGATAAATTATTGTACTTTAAAAAATATTAGAGGATAATATCAACTAATTTGTGCATGTAAAGAGATCAGATAATCAGGTAGCTCATGCTCTTGCCAAGTTGGCGAAAAAATGTTTCAGTTTGTAGTTCTCTACCCACTGATGTAATCTCTGCCATTTTCGTTGATTTATAAAATAATGAGATTGACACATCAGGAGAAAACAAAATACAGGAAGATAAATTATTAATTTTTCTATATGGTGTAATTTACTCATTTACAATACCACAGAGGGGTTGTTTGCATTTTTCACTCAAAAGAATTGATTATTCTTACGTTATAGTAAATTAATACTTTTTACTACTATCACACAAAACCGATACGTAAACTTAAGTTTTGAGTACAGTTAATCAATATTTGTCATGATTTTATCAATTGCTAAAATGTTTTTGGTTGTAGCTCGCAAATATTTTGGACTCGTTTATAAAAACAATAGTTAAAATAGCCATTGCACAGTCGTGATTTATTATTATCCATCGTAATTTGTTACTCTTAATTATAATTATTAATTATAGTGAAAAATCATATATTGTAATTTTAACCACTGCCATTGACCATCAGAACAGCCCGAAGCAAGATCTTCAGGTCAAGTGATTTTACAATTTTTACTAACAAATATTGTATTACCTACAACTTAATTTCTCACCACTAAAATTTTCTATTTTTAAAGTTATTAATCACGGGTTTCAAGTTAGTGTTATTAAATATTAGAATATTTGAGGGTTTACATGCAAAATCTGAACTATTTTTTACATTATCAATTATTACGTTTAAAAACCTTGAAAAACTAATACCTGCAATCACGGTAAATGATAAAAAAAATATGGAAAAACCACTTAATTAATATTTATCATAATTTCAGTTTTGGGCGAAATATTTGTCATGATTTTTAACAATGATATTTTGTTATTGCTAGTAGAAATAACAGTTAATAGTCGTTGTGCATATGTGGTATAGTAGCATTTTCTATGATTATTATTTTCAGTCGTAGTAAATTGTTTTAGGTCGTAGTAATTTATCATAACAGAAAGTCATATGTCTTATAGCGTCTAAAAATAAAAATACTTAAAAGATATCCGACAATCTAACAAATTGATAGCGGTGTAACTTGTTTTATTTTTCAAAATACAAGAGGATAATTTGCTAATTTTTTTTATAGGAGTTTTTTTTTTTTTTTTTTTTTTTGTATAGGAGTTTTTTTTTTTTTTTTTTTTTTGCTCGTTTCTCATATCATAGGGATAAATTGCATCTTTTCCCTTATTAAAAGAAAACGCCACAACTTTGATTCATAGATATGCCTCAAAATTGCGCCCCTTTTGTATACCATCCTTTTCTTTTAATTGATTTAAAATTTATAAAAAAAAAATATAATTGAGGAAAAATTCAAAGCACCAAGAAAACTCAATTTAGAGTTCGTTTGATTCAAGTGAAAGGAAAGAAAAAGTCAAAGGGGGAGGAAAAAAAATAATAATTTTCCTTCAAATTATTTGATATAATTAAAAAAAGAGTAAATTTTAAATATTTTTCTTTTTTCGATACGAGGAAAAAAAGGACTAATTTTTATAAATCTCAAATTGCAATGCGGTACGCTGCAATTATAGGGAAAATTAACAAATAAAATCTTTGGGCAAAAAGCTAATAAATCCGTTGTAGTCTAGATGGTTAGGATACTCGGCTCTCACCCGAGAGACCCGGGTTCGAATCCCGGCAACGGAAATGGTGTTTTTATCTTCTCTGAATCATTTCTGGGTTGTTGGCCCATGCTAGGTTGGGTCTCTATTCCTCTATATATTCACATTCTCTTGCCTCTATAGTCTATTCTTCCTCTTCTCTATAAAAGTGTAATTTTATTTAGTCATTCATCATATAAATTAAAACAATTTAATATGAATAAATAGGTAATGTGAAAGTAATTAATAAATAAAAATGCTATAAAAACACCATCGATTGATGCACTTGTGCGTTCAATTTACTTTCGTTAATTACTAATGAAAATGATGTTTTTATGAATTTTATAAAAGATAGGGGGAATTATAACCTAACTTTAAAAGACAAAAGGGGTTTTAGCTATTTCAATAAGACGCAAAGGGGTTACATGGATTTTCAAAAATTTATCCATTTTCTGAAAATTAATATACATATATATATATATATATATTTATATAATAAATTTTATAATCAATTTTAAAATCTAAACTTGTTTATTTGTTTGAGACCAAAACAAAAAATTACCAAATAAAATAATGAAAATTAAAAGAATCCGAATAATAAACAATAAGATTTGGCATAAAAATAAATTTCTTTCAATCAACTCCCACATTCTTTTAGACACTATCTCCACAAAACTAAACAAATTATCTGAGAAAACTAAATTTTATTTTATGTTATAAATCAAAATGAATTACAAAATCAAAAAAAGAAACAAGTTGGTCCAAAATCTAAATACATAAATGAAAAATAAGAAACAGAAAGCATAAAGCTAAGAGGAATTTTGGGCTAAATTATATTGTTGTTGAGAAAATTACAGTATGGAGCAAAAAGATTTTGTTAGTTAAGTTAAAGTTATGGTGTTCTAACTAATGGACATAAAATTTAGGAAAAGGTATTATTTTAGTCCGCTAAGTATGCCTAATTTTAATTTTAATTCGATAACTATGTCCATTTTTGTTTAGATCCAGTAACTTATGAAATTGCTTACTTTTAGTCCTTTGGCAGATTTTCGGGCAATTTTACCCCTGCAATTTTTAAAAGGCAGTTTTAGTTCATATGCACTCATAGGGGTAAAATTGTTCGAAAATATGCCAGAGGACTAAAAGTAAACAATTTCGTAAGTTACTGGACCTAAACAAAAATGGACATAATTATCAGATTAAAATTAAAATTAAGCATATTTAACGGACTAAAATAATACTTTTTCCTAAAATTTAAAAGTGGGAGATGTGGAAGGAATTGCTTTCCAGACAACAATTAAGGTCTAAAATGAATAGTTTAATAGCTTTGGGTCAAAAAGTTAATTATCGATAAGCTTTTTACAACACACTCAAGTAATCAAGCTTAACTTTAAGAACAAAGGATTTAATAATTCAAAAATTGCATGATATTGGACCTTTTTTAAACTTGAGAAAACTAAGACACTTGATGAAAAATAAACACCGAATTAAGAGTCAACGAATAATGCCTAGTTAGGTGAAAATTATATTTTTCAATCTCACAAACTAGAGGAGTTTACACTTTTGGTCCAAATATAATGGCCTGATATAGAACACGTGATTTTACCTTTCAATTTTTTCCTATCGAACAAAAGTATAATTACAATTGATACAAAAAATTAGGGACCTTTCAAAAAATTGTGTAAAACGATTGAACAGAAGTATCGACCCTTTATTCGGTGGGACTAATAATGCAATTTTACCATTGATCTAGGAAGGGAAAAATAGTCATACTTTTGGAGTTGATGATTTCATATAACTTGTAGTCTCTCACTTGTAAGATTTGGACTTCAATTTCTCTGCAGTGTTGCAAAACCAAAACCAATTAACAGTAACTCAAGAACAGAACAGAAAGTGGCGTCGCCCGGACTCGAACCGGAGACCTTCAGTGTGTTAGACTGACGTGATAACCAACTACACCACGACACCTTGTTTTTTTTGCTGCATCCTTTTTAGACAAAACGTAGAGTTATGAAATCATTCCCAACCCAGATTTTGTATCAATTGTAATTATATATAGTACAATTATAATATGGAGTTTCAAATAAACTACAAACAATTATAGTCTTTTGTAACACTTAATTATTATCAAGTAAAAAAAAAGTGATAAATAGTAGTTAATTATAGCTTTGCAACGACCATTGATGATTGTTATTTTAATAAACGAGCTTAATTAATTATTTATAATTAAAAATCATGTCAAATATTTTGTTCATAGTTAAGAACCATGACAAATGCTTTAGTCCTAACTAGGCCAATGACAAATATTTATCAATCACCTCCAAAATTTACGTTTTTATATTAATTTATTTGACCATGGTCAACAATATTTAATTATGCGACTTTTAAGCTTGTCATTTATAATATAAGAAACATTCAATTTCAAAACGGTTCCACCGTCAAAGCACCTCATTCATATCCCCACGTTGATTCATAGTTGTTTCAACGTCATTATAAGTTTCAAAAGAGCCTGGCATGTAGAGTGCAGTAGAGTGAAGTACTCAATCTTGTGATGCTAGAGCGGTTTGGATCATTAAAGCACCATCCACGGATAAAGCATTTTTGTCGTAGCTTAACGACGTTCTAACCTAATGTCGTTATGGCCTAATGATGTTTTGACCTAATAAAGTGTGGTAGTAACTTGAGGAAAATGTATGAAACGGAACAATAATTCGCTCACTAATTAGGACACCTCATCTTTGCGACATGTTGTAATTGATCTCGAAAAAGTCTAGGGATTGTCCACAGTTATAAGTGTTCTCACAACTACTGTACAATGGATGTCAGAAGTGTATTCTATTATAAGTGAGTAGCCTTCTCAATGCCATCTACAAAGCCTGATTCAGACCCCACTGCCTGCCATGCTTCCCTTAAGCTCCTTCGATAGACTAACTTCAGTATCTTGCTAAGGGATTTATGGCTTCTTGGATAGGATTTTGACTTCGGAGGATTGAAAGTTCTTTGTTTACCGTGACACAAAATTATAACCCAAAGTTCATAGTTTATACTAAAAGGCTGGAAACCCTTTAAAAGCTCAAAAGGAAGAGATGCTAGTTGAGTGAAGCAACTATGGAGTGAAGCATTATAGAGGGCCAATGCATGAATATCCACTGATTGTGTGTAATTGCTTAGTTGTAAGTCTATTATGAGCTTTAACGCTACTTACTAGAGTTGCTTTTGAGTGAGTGAGCCCGTCGAAGATTGAGTAGGAAGAGAGACGCTTGCATACTATTATAAAATTGAGTCGACAACCTAAATACATTACAGTCATAGCTCCCCTGCAGTAGTTCAAACTCGGGCCCCCCTCGCCAAAATGATTCAACCAAGTTTGGATCCGTAGGCTCAACAAACTGTTGGAAAAATTTAATTACAATGTTGTTTTTCCATATTGAAATTTACTGATAAAACTGACTTGAAAATAGTCATATTCATAGAGCATATATATATATATCACATTCAATGAAATAATAATGACTATTATACTGAATAGTTAAAGCAATAATTATCAATATTTGAGCTGTATACCAACAACTCATTACCGGTTATACGTCTCATCTACAATACTGTCATCATCGTCATCCAAATTCCATGGGGCCCTCTTTAAGATCCTCCTTCGGTTCGTCGGGTATCATCTTAGCTAGTTGGTCTATGTGCTCTTTGAGATCATCTACTTGATCACGAAGTTGTTGATTTTCCTGTTGAAGTTGTTCAACTTCAACTTCTTATTCTGCTTTCACTGTTTTCTATCTCCCATCGGGGAATTGATTTCTTGCCATCCAACTCATCAGCCCTCCTTTTGGCCCAAGGATGGTAGGCCTGTTTGAATAAATTGTTCCGTAATTCCTCCATCTCATAAAGCCTGTCTCGCAATTGTTGTTGTAGTTCACTAATGAGGCTGGTGAAATATTCATCAGGATTTGACGACAACGAACGATTGGGGTTGACTGGAGACAACATTTCAATTAAATTATATCACACTTAACCAAATCGCAGTAGATTACTTGCCTTGAAGAAATTAATGGTCCCACATAAAGTGCTTTGGATACAATGTTATTCCTCTCAAGATAAGGCGATTGCAGTTCGTTTAATACAACACTATACTAACGAACACCTTAAAAAACACTCAAAAACCTTTACAAAAACTTAAGCTAAAAAACTCTGACTTGAGAGCGAATATTCTCGTGAGAGAGAGAGAGAGAGACGAGAGAACTAAGAGAGACCTTGAGAGAGAAGAGAGATGTGTCGGTGTTGGTGTGTTGAGAATGAAGTGAAATTAGCCTTATATAAGCCTTCCAAACGCAACATTAATTTCATGCAATTAACCTGTCATAAAGCGTCCATGTTAAAACCGCCGATGGCCATTAACTTACCAACCGTAACCGCCAGAAACGACTGACGGTTACAACACCAGTTAGTCAATCCTTGGCTTATGTCATGTTAAAACATTTGATATAAAATATTTGACTGTTACTTGGCTTATGTCATGTTAAATGCAATTTCTCTACTACAGAAAGATATATCATGAGATTGAGATATTCGCCCAAACGCCTGCCCCTTGGAGCCAAAGCTGGAGCCGCGCCGAGTTGGAGAGTGGGGCAGCCGAGCTACGTGCGTGTGGGTGCCCCAATGTTCACTCTAGTCTCCATAATACTCCAAACTCAAATTTGGACTTAAACTTAATATAAGAAGTTTATTGTATCAATAAACTTCTTATGTGGGATAAAAAAATATGAATATAATACACTCACTTCCACAATCCCTTATTTACTGATCAAATCCTTCCAATTTTCCCATCATTTTTCAATCTGGGACAAGCACTTTCTTTTCTTCTCATTTTTTCAACCTAATCCACAAATCCATAGATTTGAGCTCAAGTTTCTATGATTTGCTTTAAAAAATGGTACCTTTCGATTTGAACCACTGTCTAAGTTATCTAACGTCAACTATCACCAGGTTAAATGGAACTAAACCTTGAATTTGAGTCTTTAAGTGTGACAATGTCTGTTAGTACCAACAAGCCACCGGCTTTTTGTTGATCTTTAGGGTTGACATTTAGACCATGTGTTCTGATCCATTCATGAATGCTTTCAGAAATAACTTAATTCCTTAATTGCGGCCAAAAGTCTATATTTATTTAGTTGTTCATCTCTAGGGATGTACCGCTAGCATCTCGTCTAATAGACTTGGTCCCATTCAGAGTTAAACTCTTACTATACTTGCAGTACTAGCACCTTCCAAAATTACAGGGGACAGACTCCAAATATAATGTATCAGTGTATTTTGGTGCTCTAACATACTCTACGACTTGTTAATACTATATTGAACCTTCTTTGTGAGATTTTCACTTAGATGGTTGGGTTGCCAACATAGCTATATTGTTGATGGGTTTTCAGTCTCATCTCCAATCTGAATTTATATATTTAGGACAGTTACAATCCATTCGTCAACGGGTTAGCCACAATGTCCTTTGTTCCCACAAAGTCAATAACAGTTACTTTGTCTGAGACTATTGCCTTTATAGATTTTACTCTAACTTGGATGTGTCGTATGGTCTCTTTGTTGTATTTATGACTACGAACTTTTGTAATTGTGGTTTGGCTATCACAATATATAGCAATAGGTGGAAGAGTCTGGCTTACAATGAAAAGTTGTGATAACAACCCAAATAGCCAATTTACCTAGGTATCAGTCGTATCCAATGCACACAACTTGGCTTCAAAAGTAGATCAGATTTTCAAAGTCGGTTTTGCAGACTTTTAGGAGACTCTGCGCCCACCTAAGATAAAAACATATTGTGAACACCCATTGCTATTGGAGTTTTTGGCTATCCAGCTAGTATCACTATATCTCTCAAGAACAACAGGGAATCTTCCATAATATATAGCAAAATAACATCGTGCTCTTCTGATACCTTAGTACCCTATCCAAAACACCCTAATGGGTTCTGTTAGGACAACTAGTATATCCAGCCAGCTTTGAGACCGAAAATAATGTATATGGTCTCATGCCATTTGCTAGATACTGTAAGCTCCCATTAATTTGGAAATGCCTTAGTTGTGCAATCGGAACACCACTTTTATTTTTAAATAGAGCTACAAAAGAATCATAATGTATCTTAGCAATTCTACTATTTTGATAACCAAATTTCTCAATTATCTTTTCAACATAGTGAGATTGACAAATGACTATCTCATCAGTTGAACGAATCAACTTTATACCAAAAATTACATCAGTCTCGCCCATATCTTTCATTTCAAACTTATTTTTCGAAAATGACTTTGTTTTGATAATTATATCTAAATATGATAGTCAGATCTTCATTCAGATAAAATAGAAGAATTTATCATCATATTCCTAAGATACTACTAATCCCACAAATAGTAGTGAAGCAAGTAATAAATGGAGGGAGAAATTATTTTAATAATATCAAAAAAGAAGAAAATTACAATAGTGTTGTTTTGAAACTTTTAAAGATATAGGCAATCGCAGTGCTTCCATTTTTATTTTTTTTAAAAAAAATTAGCTGTCTTTTCTTATTTTAAAAAAAAAAAAGAAAAATTCAGTTTTCTATATAAAAAAAAATTTAGATATTTTTGTCCCTAAGGGTTGTGCCTGTTCCATCTTCAAATTAATAATACACATAATTTATTTATTAATATGATACAGATGGTTTATCAATTTAGAAATTAATTTAGATAGTTAATAATATGGGTAAACTACATTAATATTTTTTAGGTTAGATCAAATTATACAAACACTGTCTGTGTTTTATATTAAATTAAAATTATTTTTTTTAATAAAAATATATTCTAATAATAGTAATAATATTAATAATTTTTTACTCAATATCGTTATTAATTAAGTCACGCGACATAATTACTGTTAGTTTTAATATCATTTCTTTTAAGATATAAATTACGAATAAATTGTCTTCTAAATATTTTAATTAATAATTTACCTTCTTATTATATTACATGTTTTCAGATGGAGCATCACTCTTGCCAAATTCGCTATCAAATTTCCAATAGATGCTACTCTTATCCCACATTGAATGACTAATTATGTGAGTTGAATATTCAACATGAAATAGTTAAATAAATTTTAAGTGCTTGATAAAGCATTATTCAACTTATTAAAGTTCAAAAAGAAATCAAAACAAAAAAAAGAAAATTATACAGGAAAAACTACAAGCAATTCTCTGTGATATTGCAAATAAGTAAATTATCTCCGATAAAAAAATAGTAATTTACTTTTTTGTATTTTTTAAAATACAGTCAAACTTACTTCATTTTGAAAAGTATAAGACGTAAATTGCTATTATTTTTTCATAAGGAGTAATTTATTCATATGTAATATTATAAAGATAAATTACATTAAAACCCAACTTATATATATAATTCTTGATATATTAATTACAGTTGGCACGTTAATCCGTAACTTAAAATAATATTTTATTTTAAAATATTATGTTTTGGAGTGTGGTAAATTTAGCTCAGAAGTTGAATAGAAAATATTTTTACAGTTTGGTGCAATATGAGTTCAGCTGCACATAAAGACAAGAGTAACATTAGGTTTAAATTTGCACGAAAAGAAGAAAGTGGCGTCGCCCGGACTCGAACCGGAGACCTTCAGTGTGTTAGACTGACGTGATAACCAACTACACCACGACACCTTTTTGTTGTGGGGCAGTTTTTCCATATGGATTACGTTTGATAGAAGTAGAACTTCCCCCGAACAGAGAGAAGGGTTCAAATTAAATTTAGTTCAACCCTAATTTTTGGAACCCATTTTATTATTTAAATCGAAATTATTAATATTTTTTCTTTTTTCAGACAATCCCAAAAATTATTCAAATTATGATTTTTATGATTTTAAGAATCATACAATTTTGTGAAAATTGTAATCTTTTGTAGCATTATTGCATTTTAAATACACTACAAAAAGTATGATTATTTTTTTTGTTCTCTAAATGTTATAGTTAAAGTAGAGAAAAAAATTGTGGTGAATAGTAGGATTACTTACAAAGAAATAAATGTTACATTGTTTTCTTGTATTTTTTAAAGAAGAACACGCTACACCTTTCGTATTTTTAACTTAAGTTTGAGGGTGCAATGAGTAAAATGCTCTCCATATATATATATGTAACATGATTGTATGCGTAGACCAAGGGATAGTGGGAGTCTTTTACTCACATTGAAAGGTCAAATGTAATTAAGCCTTATAAAGAATAAAGAAAGGCCTTAGATGAAAGATTTTTTTTGGTTGAGCTATTTCCTCTCTTCCTAATCGATCCGAAGAAAAATTGGAAATTTTGAAGAAATCTTAGTTGTTGCCCCCCTTTAATCCATGCTCCCGAATTTGTAGCAATTTAATCCACGTGAAAACTACATAAGAATAGGGGTGGGTGTTCGAATCGGGTAGTTCGGATCCTGACTGAATTCCGATATTTTTTTAAAAAAAAATTGGGTATGGGTTACCTGATACCCGAATTAAAAAAAAATGAGTCGGGGTTGGGGTAGGATATACCCTACCTGAATACCTAGTCGGGTACTCGATCTTTTTTTAAAAAGATATATATATATATATATATATATGTGTGTTATGTAATTTTATTTTTGTACTAGCCTAGGATTTTATTTTCTCCCCCTTCTTCTCTCTTCCTCCCTCTTCTCTCTTATATGTTATGTAATTTTATCTTGTGATACTGCATGGTCCAGGATCCGAGCATCGACCGCACTTTTTTCCCACCCAGCATACACATAGGTGAAATTCATATCGAAATCACATATTGCTAGTATGTTTTGTGCTAGGCGGCATTTCCACGATCGATATCGATTTTGGTCAACTCAAGGGACCAAGCTAGGTACCAACGTCCCGTCTATCGCTTCGACGCAATCCTACATCGATGTCAACAATTAAGTATAGTTACATGCATGAAATAGTATGGCGAACCAGCTTGCATTAATCATGTGGTGGTGAAGACGATGCGGTGGTCTTACGACAATGAAAAATGCGGTATGTACCTTGAAGTATGGGCCGAAATCTTGGTTATTTGCCACTCTCCTATATGTGTTTGTAAAATTCGGATGAGTTATTAGTTCTGGCGCCATAGCGCACAAGGCAGAAAGCACTCGGTGAAATCTACAATTAATAGCCTCCAACGAGTGTTGAAATTGCTCCATACTGTCGTAGTGTCTTTTATGCATGCCGACCGTTTGCATGAAAAGTGCAACCTCCTTGATTGAGGTAACTCTAGACATCTGATCATGAGGCAGTAATCCTCTAGAAGTCAATGAATCAACCAAATCATAGAAGCATGGCTTGGTTATGCGAATGTTATCAAAAAACGGTCCTTGGTGTGGGGTTGTCATAATCTCCGCAACCCACCCTGCTCCCTGTTGTGCAGATGTGTTACGTGACACATTTTTCCTAAATAACTCTGGGCATATTAAATCTCTTAATGCGTAAAATTCCTCTGTAACATCATATTCATTACTTCCTGGAGTCCTGGCGTCCCGGGTTTTCACTTGTGGAGATCGACTCTAAACTTCCACCAACATCCGGGCTTACTATATATTCGGTCACAGTTGTATTGCTAAATAGAAACATGCAAAAGTAGTGTGTAAGTTACCTGCAATAGACATTCGATGGCTAGGGATATGCAAATACTTAACGAGCATGGATACTTGGTACGAGTGCAATCTAAGTAAACCGGTATGACACATACATTCAATTAGTCGTTGGGCATTACATTCACTTGCCCAATGAATACAACTAGTAGAGTTTATTCACGTCGTTAAGACGTAAGAAGATCGTGCGCGTGTTGTAACTGTGAAAAGGCTCTAATGCAATGGTGAAGACGATGTCCGACAGATTCTTAAACTTTGTCAACTCATCTACGCACCACTCAATAGATTCAGTAGCTTTGGGCCCGGTGCGGTCAATCTTCCCTTGAAGTGATTCAACCTGTCCATCATCGCATATTTTTTAACTTGCAACTCATTGCCAACTTGTTGAAACCGATGACCGCTTCCAGACGGACCAGCGAACGCCTGCGCTGATCCCGGTGAAGAAAGTATTCGTTTGGGGACGTCATGGGGTGTGATTGAGAGAATGTCGTATCTTCGTACTCATCTCGTGACCGACAGCTGCCCGATTAAGTGTTATCCATATGTTCATCGTCTATGTGGTTGGTGCTATGGATTATCCAATGATGTTGGGATGACGAACGCGCAAACCCACCAGATACGGTGTTCTGTGAGAACATTTGAGTGCATAGGTCAAACCGTTGAAACCCATCCTCAACTATCTTTTTATATTCCAGATTTTCCTGCATTCATTCACATTGTGAGGATATGTTATTAGTTTGTGAAAGAGTACACTCGTTGCATTCAAGAGAGTCTTTGTGCAAAAATAGGTGGTTACACGAAGATAGAACGAGAGCACGATCAGATGTTTACCCGATGCAGCTCCTCCAAACGTCCTACATCGTCTATTATCGTATTCCTTTTCGGGTCCCACCCCCACTCGATCCCCATGTTCAGAATGTTGTTCAACAAACGCTAAGCATGACGCAGTCTGTTAAGTTTGCTTTTTAGTTGTACCGTCGTAAAATGACAACCCCGACTCATAACTGAGTTCATAATCTCGATTATACGAGCCCACACCGACGGTGAAAATGTGGAGGATTGGAGTCGGTGTGTGATGAACTCCTCGTGCATTAACTCAATGAACACGTGTTTCATTTTCGTGTTTCATAACACTTTATCATACCGAGATGCCTAGGAGGAACTAGCGTCGTTTGGGTGTTGCATCTTTGTGGGTTGTCTTATATATCAAAGTGTCGTAAAAAATAAGTACAATAATTTATATATCCATAAGAAAAGCAATTATGATTTACAATTTCACAATCTTTGAAATTCATCATTTGGATTTTCCACGTTATACTATTATATCAATTAATTACTATAGATTTGAAAGTAGGACTGTGATTGAGGCATGGCGACATGTTTTATTTTTGTAACGAGTATTTTTTGATTTATTTCTTTTAGTAAATTTCTCAAAAAAATGGCGAATTATATTATATTATTTAAGATAAAAACCAACTAATATTTCTATCTCTCTCTTAGATGTCATGTGAGATAGATAAGTTAATTAGATTAACTTTTTATAAATTATTGCTCCTACATTAATAATTGCTAATGCTTTTATGTTAAAATTAACAAAAAGAATAGTACTAGTAGTTAAAAATAGAAACGACAACATCTAACTACATTAAAAAAGAGCAAAATTATTTTGATAACTGAGTTTTAGCATTATTGTTAAATTATTATATAAATTTTTGTAAATGATCCAATTGATACCCGAGTTTTCTCATACATATCAAATTGATACATGAATTTTTGTAAATGCTTGGATTGATATTTGAGTTTCTCTATAATTATCAAATAGATACCTATGTCTATCTTAAAATAATTTTGTAAAGACAAATATGTCCTTTAATCTAAAAATAGTTTTTCTTTCTTTTTTTCTTTTTCATTTGAATCAAAATTAGTGTAAGCATTTATTTATTTATCATAGTATATTATATGACTAAATAAATAATATGATTTAATTATAATAATAAAAGTATTAGTAAGTAGTAAGACATAAAAATTTTGTCCTTTATTGACACAAAAGTTAAAAATATACTTGATGGGACCACTAGTTTCATAAATAAAAGGCTAAAATTTAAAACTAAATATAAATATTAACTTTAATTACTTTAAAGTAACAATATTTAGAAAAAAATAGTAGAATCTAATTTAATTATTATACAAACTTACACGATAATAAATAATTAGATCGAGAAGTGTAAAAGTTCATAATTTAAATAATGAATAAAAATAAAATCACCTTGATAAGGTAGATAAAAAAAATAAAAGAGTCGATATAGGAGATGAGATTTTATATTTAATCTATAAAAATTAGAACTTAAGGAAAAGATTGGTGAAATTATTTTTTTATTATTTTTTGTCTTAATATATTTATTTTCTGGAATTATAATATTTTAGAAATTAAATCCAAAAAATTACTTTTTGCTTAAAATATCTTTAAATTTTATTTTTAAAAACACCACTTCCTACCCAATCTTTTAAATGTTAATTTTAATTATTGAATGAATATTCTTATATACTAAACTAATTTACTACTATTACTCATTGTTATCATTTAAATTGTTATAATAGTATAGTTTATTTAATCATTGGACTATATTATGCTGTAAATAAATGGATATATATAAAAAATTAAGTTAGATAAAAGGGTAATTTTATTATTATAAAATATTCTAAATAGAGATATGCATCTATCTGACTTTTATGTAAAAACTCAAGTACCAATTGGAGCATTTATAAAAACTCATGTATCGATTCAATATTTATGAAAAAAATAGATGTATTAATTATATCATTTACAAAAACTCATGTATCAATTTAACAATAACACTAGAACTCGAGTACTAACACAAATTTTACTCCATTAAAAAATATTTAACTTCTGTAACTTTATAAATGACATTAATTAGTAGTAGCAATATTAATAGAAAGATAACATCCACATTAATATATAACACATATAACCCTTGGAAAACAACGACTACCCACGAGTAATTTAATAGAACTAATAATTCTGTGTACTGAGGTCCAAGAGTTTGGCAAGTGATAGGGCCAAAAAGTAAAAATACGATGCTAGTACGAAGATAAATTAGACTTACAGAAATTAAAAAAAATGCAAGAGTGTAAGAACCCAACTAGACTTGAAATATTACGTTAAAAAAATTAATAAGTACCTTTTTCAGTCAAAGTACGAAGATGATTGTTCAAATGTAGAACAACACAAATGGAAGGTGGAATGCAAGATACAGTTCCCGGACTGCAACACAATTTCGGAACATGTCAACAAATGTAATGCCAAGTTACCGAATATGACCCCTTTTCCAATGCTCAATAAGCAATATCAGTGTTTGAACTTTGAAGTTTAGATTGAGTATTCTCTATAGCGCTATATATGTATGCTATATATATAGAGTGTAACATTTCACTCGTTTTCTCAAATGTACAAATGTTGGAACTGTGAGGCATGTGAATGCAGTGGTACAGAAAACAGGCAATTAAAAACTCAGACGTTTTCTCAAAGTACAACTGTTGGAACTATGAGGCATGTTAATGCGGTGGTACATAAAGCAAGCAATGAAAAGCGCATTCGAAGAAAAGGTAAAAATTTCAACACTGGCACATTGACGTAGTATTAGTCGAAATAATGCACCCACAATCAATGCAATGTTAAAAAAAAAAAATTTTAATCGTACGTTTATGGTAACTACATTTGATACACATTTCAACACTCATCTACAAAAATTCCTCAATTATTCTCCGATCTACAGTGTCATAAAACAATAGAACACAACACAACTCATCAATTTCTGAAAATAGGTCAAAAAATGCAATTCACTGCATTAGTGGTAATTTTTGTCAAATGGAAGTTAAAAATAAATCAAACAAAGTTTAAAATTTCTGGAGGAAAATTTAGAATGACCAATTATATCAAAATAAGGTCCAATAAATTTAAAGAATGATAAAAATAGTCAATTTTCAATATTTATTTGACTAATAGCTGATCGATTGGGGGGTCGCGCGTGCGGCGTGTCCATGCGCTATAATGGGTGGCGCGTCCCTAACGATTGTCGTGCGACGACCAACGGATGGAGGCACAACCTTTACTCACGCCTGCACGCGACGTTCTCTTCTCAGGGACTGAACTTGCAAGCAACGACAACAATCGACGGCGAGTGGCAACAGATCTGATGCATGACGCACGCCAGACAACAACGCTGTTAAGTCCGGTGGTGGCGGCCAATCAACGTGGCGACGAGGCGACGAGGCGATTAGCAGAGAAGAGACTGTGAGGGCTTGACTGCGACTTGAAAAAAGAAGAGAAGAGAAAAAAATATGATGTGAGACGTTGTCAAAAAAGGAAAAAGAAGCTGCCTTTCGATTTGGGCTAAAAAACGAAGCAAAATAAAAACACACTTAGACAAGGTCATAGTGTTTGGTTTCAGTTTTGACTCATCTCGGAAATGGGTGAAAACATAATAAATGTTTGGTCTAATTTGTTTTGGGGGTTTTTATGGTGTTTTGAGATATTTTGAAATAGTGCTTAATTTATTTTTTATTATATAAGTCTAATTAATTATAGGCCCTGCAACTAAAAAAATTATATGCATACTCATACATATATATATAAATATATATAAAAAAGACATAATTTGACAATAAACAGTACTCTTATTCTTCCACTGAACAATATCAAACATACCATACTTGTTTTATATTATCTTCAAAATAAATCCAAATGTATACACTATCTCTAATACATATTTATTTTTATTTTTATCTCTCTATCTCCACGAAACACACCAAAATAAGTTAAAAAATAAAATCAGACATAATGAGCGTGTTTTTATTGAAACCAAACATTGATTTGGTTTTGGCCCATGTAATACAAGTTTTCCAACCATCCAACCTCAACAAAAAATTCTTCTCTTTTGCTTAAAATCTAAAATTTTTAAATGTTACGAGAAAATGATGAAATTAGAGGTTCAAATTCAAAGATTAGATTATTTTAATATCTTTTATTATTTAGTTAATAAATATTTTTTTTTATATAATTGAAGCTGTTTCAGCTTAGAAGCTGTCGGAACAACTTCTTTTTTTTTTTTTGTTTTTTGTTTTTTTTTTTAATTTATTTTTTTTAATTTATATTATATTTTGTAAAATTAAATTTTTTAAAAAAAGGGAGGGGAATTTCAGGTACCCGACAAAATCGAGTCTGGTTCGAGTATTTTATTAAATAAATAAATAAATCGAGTAATGCATTAAAATTAAAATTGGAAGAAAAGAAAAAAGCTGAAAACGTAGAGAATTGCCTATTAGAAGTGAGAACTCAATCTCTCTCTCACTCTCTCTGTCGCGCGAACTAAAGGGAAAATTGCAGAAACTCCAGAACTCTAGCTTCACGTCCACGAATCCATCGCCACACGGCACTCCTTCGCTCTGACTCCACCATTAACAGGTGATTTTTCTTTTTTGTAAATTTCTTTTAAAATTTGTAGTAGAAGCTTTCGGAGCAATTTTGCTTTCAAGGTGTTTGATGAAATGGCTGATTGAATTTTTCTTGATTTTGTTTGGTTGTGCTTGGACTTTGGCTGGATTTTTGTTATTGTAGTTGTGCGTATCTATGTTTTCTTACACAATCGTTTTGATTTAGAGATGATCTTTTGTTCCTAATTTGTGTAGTAGCGGTATTGATCTTTTGAAGTGTACTCTCATTTGCACTGGTAGTGACTGAGTGGTGACTGAGTGTACATGTAATACTGCATCTTGACATTGTGTGCTGTAAAGCTGATTTTGCATTTAGCTCTTCTACGATGTTTTTATCGATCAATCTGTTAGAGATGATTGACCATCGAGGTGAGAATTTCTGCTCGGACGTATGAATGATGATTATATAAATAAATGCTTCCAGACTGGTTTTATGATCAATGGTTTCAGAAGAGGAAAAGGTTTTCTCATTTTGTTTTTGCAATCACTTACATGCCCGGACTACAATTAAGCCTTGTGAATAAGTGGGTAGGTGTACGTGTTTCTTAGTTTCCTACATTTATTGCGCCCACAACAAGGATTTTGATAGAAGAATATTTCATAACTCTTGATTATCAAACACTTACTTCACCGGCAATATTGTCTTCTGTAATTTTAAAAGAATTTTGGACCTGAATGCAATTTTATAGAAGCTCGATATAAAGTAGTCGATTTAGAAAATGAAAAAATTTGTACAATTTATACGTTCCATCACCGCCCCATGGCCTTTAGCAAAATTCAAAAAATTACTTTATCTTAATTTACCCAATTTCTTATTTTATTAAACATATTTTTATTGTGACTAGCACGATTTTGGGTTTCACTATGTAATTAGGGAGGACAATGGAGATTGCGCTTTAGTCGTAGTTTCGAAAGGAGCTGTGGTCTCTGTACTTGCTGCTGCTAGCTGTTCCCCGCTGCCGGTACGGTTTCTCTCTTCTTCGTCGTCAAACTCCTCTTTTCTCTTTTCCTTTCTCGCTGCCTCCGACGCGGAACTGCCCGATATACATACAGAAGAGCTCTTTTGGATTTAGAAACTTGCAATTAGAATTCCGACTCATATGTTGGTATCAAGACAAGTTCAATTTTTCATTTAAATGGGAATCTTTGGAAAAAAAATTCTGACTTTCTGCTTATTGGTTCTCACAAATTTCTGCTTTTTGTTTTTCAAAATAATGCATTTGATATCTTGAGATTAACGCAGGTTTGCGAAATCTCAAACTCTTTTTTCAAGTTCGGTGCAATGGAGGAGACGTCGTTTCTCAACAAGATAATGCTGAATCTTCGTGCAACCTGCAGGTAAGTTGTACAATTGACGCCCAAATAATAACCAAGTATATATAATACGCGTATCTGTTTCTTTTGCAAATTTGTGCACTGTGACTGAGTCTGAGTTTGTGAAGAATATCTAATTTTCTCCTGGGCTCTGGATGGTACTTTTATGATACTTATATTTTGGTTCTCTTCTTGCTAGGACACATGAGGTCCTTGAAAATTGCATAAGTGATGTTTCACAGTTTCTCTTGGAATTAATTTTTTTCTTTCTTTCTAGAATTTATATACTGGTGGAATGATATGTATTTTGCTATATGAGCGGTACTGAATCAGGTTTTGCTTTCGTGCAGTTATTATTTTGAGATTTTTAGTCTTTTTGTTCTTTGTCAGAAGTGGCTGGTTGCAGGAAACTGTATCTGGAATTTCTTCGTCTCTTATCCGGGCTGATGGTTCTTGATCTGTTATTTTCACTCAATTTGAAGATTCGACTAATGCATTAGTTCTGAAAGTTTGTCATATCGGTGCTTTACATTTTTAGTTATTGTCCAATTTTATTTTTCTGTAAAACTTGAAGGTACTATACTGGCTTCCCAAAGGATCTTGGACCATCAAGAGTTATTCATTTCACTTCAGAGCGTGAGTTTGTGCAGCTCCTCCATCAAGGTCACCCTATCGTGGTTGCATTTACAATCAAGTAATTCATAAACTAGTTTATTCATTTTTGTTTAGAGAATCGATGTACTTATTCAATAATTTTATTCGAGCTTTTACTGTTGCAGGTGTAACCTCACCAAACATCTTGACAAAGTACTCGAGGAAGCTGCTGCAGAGTTTGATCCACATGTTAAATTTATGCGTGTAAGTTATCAAGGGTTCTCTCTCTGGGAACTTTACATGTTCCTTGCGTAAATAGATACCCAGTTTTATGCACCGGAATATTCTATGATGAAGTAAGACCATAAAGTATCTCTGTGATGCTGTCAAACAATACTGTTCAGCCTATTTATCCGTTTTTGGCTTCTTAGGTAGAGTGCCCGAAGTATCCTGGATTTTGCATTACACGCCAGAAGAAGGAATATCCCTTCATAGAAATATTTCACAGCCCAGAACAGGTAAATTTGGTCAGCCGTTGTACATTCTATTATAAGTATGGGAGTGCTTCTTCATTAGAGGATCGTTGTTTCAGTTTTTGCTTGATGCATCTTGAAACTGTTATGTTAGATGATTCACCCACCATTAAGATTTTGTCTGGTTATTTCTGGCTCGGGATTGAGCTGAATCGTGAATTCTTAAATTGATCGCAACTTCTCAGGCAGGAAATCAATCAGAATCCATAACAAGCTTGATAATTGTGGAGAAAGAACAATAGAAATCAGTTTATATATACTATCTTCTGCTACATTTTGAATCACTTCTGAAAGTTTCCCCTTTGGCTTCCAACATTTGGAGTTTAGCTATTCTCTCCCATTCATGGCCCTCTTAATGCTGATATATTTTACCAAATTCTGCAAGTACACAGCATCTCTTTGTGACTCCCCTAGCACTGGACTGCCTCCTTCTGATAAACTTAAACTGCTTTCCTGAACTTGCCTGCAAAGGCAACTGTGTTATTTCTGGGGAATTTGTTAAGTATATTGGATAGTGGCGTGAGAATAAAATGAGGAATAACATCTGACAGTCTCTGTGACGACTTGTTTGTTGCTATGATAATGGTATGGTATTCCTTTTGTAGAAAACAAGAATATGAAAAATTCTATAAATATGCTTACCCTGCAATTTGGTCCATTTATGCTTGATTTTACCTTGTTTTAGGAAAATCATGTTAGCTTTTCCTTTTTGTACTGAGATAAAGTTCGATTCATAGTTTCTAGTTTTATTTCTCGTGCCATTCTTCCCTTGTTCACTTTCGAGTATCTCTGGATGTGATGAACCACTGATATTATTACACAGGCAGCTAATCAAGGAAAGGCTATTGATCCAAATATCACAAAATACTCTGTGAGAGTTTTACCAGTAAGTCTCTGGAGTCGTTTCTATGTATCCATACTAACGTTTTGTACTTGTACTCGTGCTCCAATTTTTTGCTTCGATATTGTTGTCATTCACAAGATATGAGAATTAAACTTTCCACCACTCGGAATCTCTTTCAAAATAACGTTCGTTGTTTTTCTTGGGTCTAGCAAGTAGGTTAAATAAATATATCCAAAAAGAAGTTTTAAACTAGTAACTTCTTTTTCAATGTTTCAAAAAATATATCTGTTTTAGCAATACGTTTTCTGTCATTTTGATCCCACACAGGCACCTGACTAATCCTGTTGCAATCTGCATGCGTTGATAAAATGACACTGTAAACATATCTTTCTGACTATCGAAACAACTTACAAACACAATGTTTAAGATTGCTCTCTGAAGTCATTGCTGTACTTGCCAGTTCAACTATGACCTCAGTGCTTATGGATTCAGAGAATTTTTTAAGCGCCATGGCATTCGCTCGTCTGACCCAAGTGAGTAGTAATGTCGCTACGTGTGTGTGTGTGTGTTTGTTTTTGCAACATATGTCGTTCCTGTTTGCAACATCTCTTTTCTGGAAACAAATGCAGCTTTCAACAAATGATTCACCATCGACACACACTGAATAGGAAGACAGCTGCCTCAATATCAATATATATCTGCAGGTTTGTATATGTTATGTTATTTTAGGGAGTATGTTGAGAAGACTTTAATTCAATATATCATCGAACACCAAGAATTTAGGTAGGAGTTGAAACTAGAAGATACTACAGGATCTGTATGAGGTTTTCCCAATGAATTCCTTCTGAATTGGGGAGTGTAAATTCCGACCGGTTGTCTTTCTTTGTTGGATTTATCCGTTAAGTTTATTTTATCATGTTTGTTCGTACAAAAAATTATTACAAAATATCACGTCTTTTACTTTCTGCATAGAAATTCATTATGGAACATTTAATTCAAATACATTTATGTTTTATTACTTTTGTTCGTAAGAAAATGTATTACGAAAGATACTAATCCGAAGGAAATTTCATTTTCATACAAAACCCAATACAAAAACAAAGAACTCACTTGAAAAATAAAACGTGAACATGTAAACAAAACCAAAATACCGAATTATAAACATTTATTTAACTGCTATAGTTGAAGAATTACCATTTTTTAACACTTTTCGTCCTTGCCGTTAGTTGAGTTGTTAAAATAGATGGAAAGCCTTACGTGATCTATGTGTTGTTGAAAAAAGAGGAGAAAACAAGGGTTACCCCTTATTTCTTCTCCACAACGATTTTTCTTAACCCCCTTTCTTCACCATAAAAACCCTAACAGAATTTTACTTGTCCCAATTCCATCGATTATTTTCTGTTATTTTAGTAATTAAACACTGTTCTCTCACAACCAAAAAATGCGTTATTTGTAATGACTATTGTAACGGATTGGACGTGCTGATGTCATTGAGGAACTAATAAAAAATATTTTTATTTTGTAATTGCTAGAGTCGTTACAAAAATCATTACAAATATGTGGTGTGCGGAAAATCATTATAATTTATTGGTTGTTACTAATTTACTACGGTAGCCGTCACAATGGCAATGGGAAAAAACATGAAAAAATATACAAAAAAATTAGAAAAATTTAAAAAAATTACAAAAAAATCAGAAAAACTTTCACAAATATTTTATGGAAAAATTTTCAGAAATTTTTTCAAAACCGAAATTAATTTTTTCAAAAAACTTTCAGAAATTTTTTTCGAAAAACCAAATTTATATGGAGAAAATGGCCAAATTGTTTTTGTGAAAACTTTTTGAAATATTTTTTATAGGGTTTATTTTTATACGAAAGTGGGGGAAATGAAAGAAAAGTCTGGTAGAACAAAAGAAGAAAAACGGGGAGCGAAAAAAAAAAAAAAATGGCCATTTGATTCCACTTACCTCTAGACGGCAACAGACGGGAGCGAAGCTGAGTACTATGTGAGGGAAGCGGTTGATCAAGGAGAGTGAGGGAGAGAGAATGAAGGAGGAAGAGGGAGGGAGAAATGAAAAAAATTATTAAGTGTTGTATATATATTAATTTTTGGAGCGAGTTTTGGAACAGGCAATTAATAAAAAATCGTTCTTAAGACCATTCCTAGCAAAATAAACGACGTCTTTTCTGTTGCCAGAATCATTTAAAAAGCCGTTCCTATTGTTTTAACGGTTTCAACAAAAACAAGACGATGGCGTTTTGTATCGAAATGACGTCGTTTTGGTATAATATTATGCGACCATTTCTAATGATTACAAACCGTTCTTAATTGTGTGCCAAAATTATTTTTTCTAAAAGATTAGAAAAATGAAAAATATAGAAAAAATCGTCTCAGACATATTAATTAAGGCCATTGGAAACATATAATGCATTGATTAGATTGAGACATATTCAATAGATCAAGTATATTTGTATATATAAGATTGTTAGTCTTACATAGATGTAAGTAGCATCTTATACTGTTGTATTGGATGGCCTAATCAGACCATTAAAATTTTATTCAGACCGTTGGATATTATTAAATCGAAAAAATACTAGATTCGATGAAGTTTTTGATATTTTTGTTATACGGATACTTAGGTATCGTATCTTAAATACAATTAACGAGGTTAAAAACGACATAATTGTCCATTAGAACATGTTAATTTAGATCAGACCGCTAGATATGTTCACGTATGGAAAGTATTGTTATGCGTTTAAGTTTGGAATTAATCAGGATCCCGGATGTTGAGATATCGTAACCGAAAAGTGAACGAGGAATCTGTGGACTTATTTAGGGACGGTTTTAAAACTGGTTTAGGAACGGTTTTTTGTCAATCATTTTAGGAACGGATATTTTATACATTTAGGCACAGTTTAGTTAAATTCATCTAAGGAACGGTTAAATGTTTAAAAATTATTCCTAAGTTTGATCTTACCTCCACTTTTCATTAGGCGCGAATTAAAATTTTTGGAACTGATTTTGAAATTGTCAAATAAACTGACCGTTCCTAAATTTTGATTTTTTTCTTTTTAATTTAGGATATTGTAATGTAATTATGAATGGCTTTTTCTTTTTAAAGTCCATTCAAAGTCGAAACTGTGTTTGGAATGGTTTTTTGGTTTTCATATAGTTCCTAAACAGTAAAAATTTTTTTGTTTTAAAAAATAATTTTATTTATGTGAGAATATTATTTTACAATTGGTTACAAAATCCATTCCAAAAACCATTTCAATTTGTAATGAATTTTGGAACGATTTTTGAAACACATTACTTTTTAAGTGAAACTCATAATTTGAAACACTTTTTAGCATAATTGATTAACTGTCATGTTTTGGACAATTATTGTTGCACATATAGAAACGGTCATTGCAAGACCGTTCCTAATTCTAATAATCTATTCCAAGAAGAGTTCCAAATGTTAACCGTTACTATTTTGGAGCGATTTTTGAAATGGATTTTGTAACGGTTACTTTGGAATATATGTTGGAACGGTTTGGCTGTTCCAAAATTATAATCTAAAAAAATATCGATCATGACGTCATCTATCAATATTCGTTCCTCATGTGTTCCAATACCTATTACAATATGAAACGAGTTTTGAAACGATTGCCTTACTCGTGTAAAATTCCACCTTTTTTCTATAGTGTCATAATCGTACTACAAGAAAACAGGGCATCAGAGACCAAATTTCAGAGACGGAATAAAATCCGTCTTTATCAGAGACAGAACGCTTTTTTTATGATAAATTGTTAATAATTTTTATTTTAGCGACGGATTTAGAGACGGATTTATAATTTCGCTAATTTCCGTCTCTGATACTAGTAAATAATTTCTTAAAAATCGATATGGCTGAGACTTGGTTATTTCCGTCTCTGTTTCCGTAGCTAATTTTTTCTTTAATTTAGCCACGGAAATTTCCGTCTCTGTTGGTGGAATAGGAATTTTTTTATTTATGAAAATATTAAAACACAAAAATAAGAATATTTTTTATTTATGAAAATAATAATTAAGTTGTAAATACATGACATGATAATATATATATATATATTCGTATAATTATAATGTATTATTTAAGTTTAATTAATTACAATAAAACTAAAAGTAAACTTTTTATTAATTTATTTTTCTTTTTATTAATTTATTTTTATTTTTATAAAAAACACGCATTCCTCTTAATGTTTTTTCTCACCAGCGAAGATTTTGAGCTCAACTCGAGCTCGAAAAATTCAAGCTCAAGTCAAGCTTAATTGTGTCTGTTCATAAGCTCGCGAGTTTTTTTTTGTATTTTTTTATATATATTATTATTTTTGAATTTTTTATATATTTCATTTTATATTTAATAATTGATCAATTTTATAAGCAAAATCGACCATATATTATAATTATTAATTAATATCATATATTTTTTGGATAATAATAGTGATGGTTGAATTGTTTTAATTATTATTTTATTATAATGAGATAAAAAAATTTAATCAATAATTACGATATCTTAAAATCTAGTTACTCGATTCACACCAAATTTAAATATATATAAGAACGTATCCATTAGATCATATCAGATGGTTTGATTTAAAATCACATGGTCTGATTCTATGATACACCGACTTAAATGATTATTCTTATGTTCTGAGTACGATAACTTGACATCCGTATATCCAATAAGTCTAAAATTTTACCAAGTGTATTTTTCTGTAAGTATGATCATATCTAACGGTCTAATTTGAATTTTGATGGTCCGATTAACTTATGTTGTTCAACAATGTAAGATGATAGTTATATCAATGTAATACTAACATTTATAAATATATAAATTTACTAAAGACTATGAACATACATTTATCTCAACTACAAAATATTTATATATGTTATATATAATATTATATTATATTATGTATTTATATTTATATTATATAAATAACTAATTTGTTTAATATTTATTTAATTTATATAAAATAAAATATAACAGTAAATATATATATACATAACTAAAACTACCAATTGACTACTCTGACTCTTAAAAGAACGATAACCTCACTCTCCTCAACTTTCAAATTAGCCCTCTCTCTCTCTCCTCTAACCCTTTCTCTATCTCGCGACCGAGAAGAAGAAAGCAGATCTTTCCTCGCTCGCAGACGGCTCCAGATCTATTGGCACAACTTCTTCCCTACGACATTAACAGGTAATTTTTGTTCTTTGTAATTCTTTTTTACAGTTTGTAGGTGAAATTTTAATTGATTTCAAGGTATTTGTTAAAATGTCCGTTGAACACCCTAATGTTCTTCTTGTCGAAATACATATTTTTTTGCTGAAGTATGTTGAAAATTGAAAAACTTGGCTGATTGACATGCGAAATTTTTCTGAAATATGCTGAATTTTTTTTTTCTGCTTTTTCTGAAATATGATTATTATCTCTGCAGGATTTTTGTAGTTTGATTTTTGCCTTTTGATTTTTCTGCTTTTTGTAATTTGAACTATGGGATCTAGCTTGTCAAATTACTTATAGGTTTGAAAAACTTTTAGCTGTGTATTTGGTTAATTCTCGTCATTGTAAAAAGACGGTCTTTCCTGATGTTAAAACTAATTGGCCCTTGAGTTGGGACGAGTCTAAAATGTCAATATAAAGCTTTGTTGTAGTCATTAGGTCTTACTGCTTGACTTAGTAACTTGGTAGGCAGGTCATATGTGCTTGATTGGGACATTTTGATTTTTCTGGTAGTTATGTTCACTTAATGCCATCAATATTAGTAGTGTTCATGAATCAAATTTGTGGCATTACATGCTACATCCTACTTTGGATTTATTTAATGTCATTCTTGGGAGGTAAAATTGGTGTTTGTACATTGTGTGTGTATGTGGCATATATAGTATCCATCCCTTTGATGCTCATTCATTTGGAATTGGACCATAAGATGTACAAACAGAAACATCATATTTGTGAGATTTCGATTCACATCATTTCCTTATTTTCTCGGCAACAATATGATGCAAAAGCCGAAATGGAAACAGAGAAAGAAAGGATTAGGTCATTTTTATTTTTATTTTCTGTCTGAAAGATAATTAAAAGTATCTTATTTATTTCTTATAGAACACATTACTATATATATATAATTCGGAAAAAGAAGAAACACACACTTGATTGTTTTGGTGATTAGCATTTCTCACTTCATTTTGATGTCATATTCTTTAAATTTTGGGACTTTTCTTATATCAGTGGATAAAAAACCTTGATCTTCAAAATAATGGTTAATTCATCTAGCCTCATTTCTCTAAAAATTGCAGAATAATGAATATTGACCGTAGTTGGATGTGGAGGCGCTTGGATGATAATGG